>NC_134699.1:67892654-68077654 GCF_050947455.1 Rhinoderma darwinii
TAGATATGGGATAGATAGATAGATAGATAGATAGATAGCAGCAGACAAAAAATGGCGACAGCACCCTGCAACACTAATGCCACCTAAACCACTAAATATAAATAAATATGCACTAAAGCTAAATCTACTTACAAATAGGGAGGTTCTTAGTGCACATTTTGATCAAAAAGTGTTAGCCCACCTATAGATAGATAGATAGATAGATAGATAGATAGATAGATAGATAGATAGATAGATATGGATAGATAGGGCACTTTTACCGTGTGACAATCAAGTCAGGAACACTGCTGCTCTATTAGTGCATCTAAGCCTTTCATGTGTCACAACGTATCACATACTGTCAGCTGAGCTGATGTATCTAAGCTTATCGTGTGTTGATGTCTGCTGTGCTAGTGTATCAAACTGTCATGTGTGATACTGTCTGCAGACAAGGTGTATCTAATCCTATCATGTGTGATACTACGAGAACGACACAGCATCATGTAATATAATCTGCAGGTGCTCATATGTGGACATACCCTTTAACAATAAAACCTTCTTAATCCCACAAATTCTGCAGGTTCCCTGTCATCTGCCACAGTAACCACCTCATAGGAATACCCCTTGACTTCTATGTATCCAAAAGTGTTTTATCTTTTCAAAGCAAAGTTACAAAACAATATATAACCTCCCGAGGCCGCCATAAATACACTGTAACATTCCTTCTGACAGTGCCTATAAAACGTCCCGGGTTCCAGGCTCTCCGCGCTTCGTCTGCGGTTTCTAAAACCCCAAATCTTTGCCCTTTTCTGTCTGTAGCTTTTTTCCGTAATAAGAAGCTTCGTTTTGCGTTATTAACATAATTAAATCTCATACTGTCCCGCACATGAATGCTGCTGCTTATAAATCTGATTAAATGGATTCTTCTGGGATAAAATGAAACATTATTATTCTAAGAATACCCGTAATGGGTCATGTACCTCATGCACCAATATAAGAAATCAGTTATTCAGACTAATTGGGTGCCAGAACTTGTAATTGCTGATAAGGATTTGGTGACCTCTGGTCTACTTCATGTTATACATGAGAACATTTACCATATTTTCCCCATAATACCGGTGAATAGCGTGCCTTGTATGGGACTGTAATGGAACATCATGTCCAGTTAGTCCGAAAATTACTTCTTACTGAAGCCCTCAGGCATTTCTTTTAAATGTAGCCTTACTAAAAGGGTATGTCCATTTTTGCAAACAATTTTTTTTCTTGCTCCAATGCATCTAAAATAAAAAATCAACTTTGCAAAGAATATTGGTAAGAAAATCTCCTACACTTGTGTGTATTCAGCTCTTCTACAGACCTATGTGCCTGTATAGTTACAGACTACTAACAAACCTTGCGTGTAGTCGTATTCTGAAGTCCCGTATTAAGGTCCTCTTACACGGTCCGTCCTGGGCCATGTAAATGAGCGTCGATCAACGAGGCAGCTCGCTGATCAGCGCTAGTTTGCTCCTTTCACAAGGAGCTAGTACGGGGCCGAGTGCTCGTTACTCTGATCGCACATTTTTCTGATCGCTCGTCCCCATACATTATTATCGTGTCGGCACGATACTCGTTCATCTGCTGATCGCTTCCCTGTTTACCAAGGGAAATTATCGGCAACGAGCGTTCTATGAATGAGTATTTGCCCGATAATTGGACCACGAAAAAGGGTCTTTACTCTTCCATCTGCCTCCTCTTCTACTATCTATAGGATAGTAAGTAGAGGGCTATAGGCAACTGAGTAAGATGACTATAGGTTCAGACTACAGAAGGTTTGTTAGTAGTCTGTAACCATGGATACACAGGGGATTTCTTTTAATCAAAAAAAAAAATTGCAAAGTTGCTTTACTTTTTTATTTGTTAGGACAGAGATTTATAGGGGCATTGAGGGACAGGTTCCTGATCAGACCGATTTCCCTATATTAAACTGTACATTTAGAGATACCATTGAAGGGACTTCCGGGACAGGTCACAGACGTCTGAATCGTGGTAAGATCCATTTATTCTTTAAAATGGTCCGGGACTAACTGGATTTGCTCGTTGGAGGAATCCTAGAGACAGAATAATTGAGTATATGTATTTATTTTTGAAAAATAAACTATACTAAAAGTTATGGGGGTATTCCCATCTCAGACTTTTATGGCATATACACAGATATGGCATATCCATAGCCATAAGTGTCTGATAGATGCAGGGCCGAGCCCTGAGACTCACACCTATCTCGAGAACAGTGGTCCTTCTACCTCGTCCCTGCCACTGTCCACCACATCTAGGCAGAGAATAGGTGGATTCGCTGAGTTATGCTGCTTCCATAACTCCCATTGAAGTGATATCCTGTGGATATGCCATAAATGTCAGAAATAGGGACGGAAATAGCCCTTTTAAGTTTTATCTTCCATTCAAACGATAGCTCATACAACATGACAGTAAATGCCTTTTCCGTCCAGCCATGATCTTAAAGGGGTTCTCCGGGCATTTTATATTGATTGCCTATCCTTAGGATAGACCATTAATATTAGATCGGTGGGAGTCTGACTCCCGGTACCCCTGCCAATCAGCTGGCTGATGGGACCATGCCGTTTCTTGCTGCAGCCTTTTCCTAGTTTACAGGCACAGCGCCGTACACATCCGTAGTGGCTGTGTCAGGGATTGCAGTTCCTGTCCCATTCAAGTGCTGTGTACGGCGCTGCACCTGATAAACGCTGAAGAGGCCGCGGCAACGAACGCCACGGCCCCTTCATTCAGCTTATCGGCATGAGTTGGACCTCCACCGATTTAATATTGATGGTCTATCCTAGGGGTAGGCCATCATTATAAAATGCCCGGAGAACCCCTGTCCATACCAGCCCAGCCAATACTTTCTTGACTAGCCCAGTCCTCCTATACATCCTCTACCAGTAGCGTAGGGTATTATGATAAGGGCTTCTGAAGAAAAATGTAAAACAAGGGTCTCCCTGATCCTCGCAGAAGACGGGCACAATGGAAAATAGTGGAAAGAGGGACATTAACGGGAATTGTGTCTGCTGTTGTCACGCATACTGTCAGTCCCTAAGTGCTATCGACTAGCAGGAGGCCTTCCATACCATTAGCTGAGTCTTCTATTGATTTTCTCCTTTTAACAAGAAAATCTCCTCAGTTTATATAATCTTAACAGCTCTAAACACCATCAGCTTCCTTGCATTGTTGATAATCGTTTAGACGTTGTATCATCGAGTAGAAACCGTTTCAGGATGTTCACGCTTATAAAGTAGATAACCTATCAGTGAAGAGAGTGCAGCGTCGGTCTCAAGCTCTGTATAAGTTATTTAACGGTGTAGCCTACCGATGAGGGGGGGATATTTGCAGAGTTGGTTCTTTTTTTTTTTTCGATTTGAGATATGTCGAACTAATAATAAAAATTTTTGGAAATGTGTGCATACCCTTTAAAATCGACTACATGGTCAAGATTCACCTCTCAATGTCATTAAAGGGGTTGCATGAGATTAGAAAAGGGACTGCTTTGATTTGCTGCAGATTTTGCCTGCATTTTTTAAGCCACAACCAGAATTGGATCCAGTGGAGGATATCTATAAGGCCTTCCTATATATTTCTTCTATTTAGGTTCCGTTCTTGGTTTTGTCTCATCCTAAATTGGACATTGATGACACTATTGTAGGATGCCATTGAAAATAGGGTTTTTCAATATGGTACATTACATTAAAAGTGTAACTAAACTTTTAACATGGCAGAAGTTTTGATCGGTGGGGGTCCAAAACCCCCACCGATCGCTAAAACAAAGTGTCAGAAGGGCTATGGTGAGCGCTGCGCCGCTTCCTTTCTGATCGGCTTTACTCGGGGTGGAGTACAGGCTCAGTAGAAAGTCTGAGTCCGTACACCACTCGCTCGGGTTTCCAAGGAAAGCCAATCAGAAATTAAAGTGCTTCTGCCGCTTCGTTTTAGGTAACGGTGGGGATCTCAGTGCTCAGACCCCCACCGATCAACATGACATGTTAAAAGTTTAGTTACCCTTTTAATAAAAAAAATGTTTGGACTAGTTTAAAGGGATAACCCAGTCCAAAACATTTAGCCCCTATCCACTGACCCCATTCTCCCGCCCCCTCCAGAATAGTTTGAATGGAGTGGTGGTCGGGCATGCGCGCTGACGCTCCTTTCACAATGGAAGCGTAGAAACAAGTCGAGCGCAGCGGCAGTGTGGATAGGTAATACATGTTTTTAGTTAAGCTGGAATCCCCCTTTAAGATCCATGATGCATCATTTCTAATCCCCATTTGAAAGATTTCCCTCCCTGGTGGAGCTAAGCTAATGCCAGGCTACTGATCCTTGTTGTGGGGGTGGGGAGCAGGTGGAATATGCCCCGAGCTCATTTCAATCTCAAATAGCTACATGATCATTACTTTAAAAACATTTGTATAAATTGTTTAGATACATTTTGGCCAATTTGTGTTGTGCGGATTTCTCTTTTAGGTTATATCTTGACCTCTTCTTTACCGTGTGTAAGACTTTCCCCACCTCAATAATAGACAACACTTAATATTCAAATGATTCAAATCAGTAGATATTTGAATGGAAATGGAAAGATTGAGGTTGGAGCCAGCCGAAGTGATCTGTCATGTAAACATCGCTTCTAAACCGGAGAGAGACAATGCATCAATGTCCCCGAGACCCAGAGACCGAGACACAAACACAATAGACAAGAAAATACACAACAGAATAAATCTCCGGCCGGTGAATAAAGGCATATTGTGGTCCTGACAATTCTGCTCGGCACTCAGGACGCGGGGTGTGACTGATGTCTTAGAGGACTAGAGACTCTCGGCTTGAGAAAGCCCATCACCATTTAAAGTCCCCCCTGCTGTAATCTGAAGATTGGCTGTCAAGTTTTCACCCAACTATATCTGTCTTATACTTTCATGTTATTTACTAGTAAATTATCCATCAAGGTAATGATAGTTTGTTGTCTTTTTTATGTGCACTTGTGGCCATAAAATGAATGGACGTCTTGCTTTGTAAAGGGTTGCTTTCTTTGTAAGACCCAAGTTAAATCTAAAAGAAGGCGCCACTGTTACTTCTATGGGGTTAGCGGGCGCGACATTGGCAGATGATATTGCTGGAATGGCTAGGGACTAAGCGTGAAGGATAAATTATACCTTTCCTCACCATGGTCTTCACCATTTCCAACACAGAAGGACTTTCTGCAAGTTACCAATGTCCTCCTTCTCCCATCAGTAGATGTAGAGGCGATACTCTTACTACATTTCTACACCCCAAAAGTGAAGGGAAAATGTCAATGAACAAAGTAAACTAAGCCAAGGTCCCAGGCACATTATAGAGTCCTTCCTTAAACAATCCAATGGTTTATACTTCTATGTTCAAACATGTCAGACCAGCAGTGGTTCCAAACTATAAGTGTAACGGGGGGGGGGGGGGCGATCCTGTGACGGCTAAGTCTTTCTGCTCTGTGTGGCCACCGCCGTCTTCTGCATGCCTCTCCTCCTGCTATCGGCTGTGCTCGCCTTAGCATTGCAAAAACGTGCTGTCCGACCCCTGTTACTCCTGGACTATGTAAGGCACCTCCTCAGATTACATATTGCCTGAGCAACTTTTGTTTGCAGCCTGATTCCAGTCCGCACCTGTTATCTGCTATCAGCCTGTATCCAGCTACCCGGTACCCGCCGTATCCTGTTACCTGCCATCAGTCTGCATACTGTTGTTTACTGCAAGTCTGTATCCAACTACCTGAGACGAACCTGAGGCGTTCTACCTGTTACGCACTGTGTCTCCTGAACCTCACGCATCCGGCAAGTTACCATCTGCCAGTGCCTGTACCCTCGGTGTGCAACACCATTGTATCCTGGTCCACTGGGACAGCCGCTACTCACACCGAGACTACCTCAAGACGTAGCAAGTTGGTAGCCTCCCCAGCGAAGTCCAGGTCCTCGTATGGGGGTTAAAGGGTGAAGACTGGGGAGACAACTTAAATAACGCCCTTAGAGGTGAGCTTAATCAAACCGGTGGAGTAGCATAGTGTGTCCACAACCCACTGGTCCTAACAATAGGAACTACATACCAGGTACTGAACTCTTGTCTCTGGTTGCCTATTAATCCAGAAAACCTTACGATCGGGCATCATGTTAGATCCAAGGAGGCTTGACAAGTGCTTATATTGTAATAAGGCTTACATAATGATATACTGTATATATAGCTTCTTAGGTGTGTGTGTGTGTGTGTGTGTGTGTGTGTGTGTGTGTGTGTGTGTGTGTGTGTGTGTATATATATATATATATATATATATATATATATATATATAGCTCAATATAAAAGTATCTATATCCCTAATATTAGTGTATAGCTAAGCTGTTGTTGGCATGTCCAGGTTTTGCAGCAGCAGGAAAAGCATACTCTTATTTCCGATCCGCACAAAGCTTCCTTTGACCAGTGTCATATGGAATCTATTTCACAAATGGCATTTTTTACCTTTTTTTTCAAAATCCTAAGACACAACGCAGCCTTATATCATCTAACAACAACATACATTTCATTACTTGGCTACAGCCCCAGAAGCCAATGTTCCTACACCAACTATGCGTCAGCTATAGATCTATCCTCATAAATTTTCACTAAGATGTATCCTTCAACATCAAATTTCTATTAGTGTATCCCCCCTTCGCTAACTCTTGTCTACTTGGAGAAATATGAATTTATCTCCTTTAAGAGACTTTTTTTTTCCTCCGTAACGGGGCGGTTAATCTCAAGTGCAGATGGGACGTCAACTTTGGATTTTCCAGTTCTTTAACCCATTCTATAGCGTATAAGCCAGATTGAAAACGACATTCTTGAAAATATAACAGCTGATCTCCTTAAAGTACAATTCTACTTCATCCATAGATACAACCAAAAATATAACTGGCGCATTACTTTTAATTAAAAAATGTCCAAAACATTTTTCAAAATCCCAAAATTGGGACCTTGATACAACAATGTTTTAAACAGGTAGCCTCAATGAGTCTTCGGCCTGGGGTAAGAGAGTCCTGTCCCCTAAGTATACAGGACCTTCTGCTCAGCTTACCAAAAGAGCATGGGAAGTGCTGTGTGGCTGGAAGAGGATTAGATACGTGGAGAGAAGAAGGTTTTGTAAAGAGTCGAAGTTGAGCGTAAGATGGTATCCGGAGGTGCTGGAAGAGCTTGATTTAGGGGCCAAGTTGTGAAGTAATTTATAGGTCATTGTGAGATTTTTTTAAATGTATTCACTATATGACGTGTAACCGGTGAAAGGACCGGTGGAGCAGAGAGATGGAGCACTTGGGCACTTGAGTTGAGAATAAATTGAAGGGTACGAATCTGTTCCAGGGTAGGCAACAACGGAGGTTGTTGAACTGAGATATCACAGAGTATATAAACATTTTGGTTAACTTATTAACATGGCCAGCCTTAAGGACGTGCGACCTCTGCGGTCGCACAGGATGCGTTACTTGGCACTATTAAAAAGGGCACCACCGGTCCTGACCTTATGGACACCTGCAGATTCCACCAGATTTTGGGATCCAGCTCCATATTCTAGTTTTGGATTGGGTAGTGTTATTTAGGCACTATAGGGTTACTGTATGATTGTATTCTTTGGGAACTATAAAAAACACCATAACGGGGTGGTGGTGTCAATCGAAGGTACTAAATCGGTCACCAGCCAACCTAAGGACCGCTCTACTCATGAGTGACAAAGGACCAGATTCGGGAAATGTTTTTGAGTTGCAGTGGAAGTGAAGAACTTGGAAGTGCGGTATAAAGGACAGACCACAAGCCGGGATCATTTTTGTCATACTGTACGGTCAAAATGTCAAATGGTGAACCCAGATGGTCTCCAGAAGAGGCTGGACGCAGCCTGCAGGGCTTAAGGGGAAGCCTCCATGACCTCACTGGTAGGGAAAGGGTTAATAGGTAAGGGAGAGTTGGAGGGAGAGTTAGGAGGAGGTGGAGGAGGGACAAGGAGGAGTCAGGGGGCCGTTGCTGAGCTTCCCGCTGTTTGCGGCATTGAGCCGGAAGCAGCGGGAGGAGTAACACAGGGAGAGACAAGCTCCCCGTTGCCCGCGCTTATAACAATGTCGGAGGCCGTATTATTAGAGCGGCTGCGTGCCGCTGATGTGCACCACGGTCCCGGATGGCTTGAGGAGACCGTGGCTGCATTAACTAGGATCCCGGACGCCGTTTCGCCACGCCAGGCCCGGCGTTCGGGGTCTGTTGCAGGGGACAGGCTCCCCTCCCCCGGCCCCCTTACTAGCATTACTATGGCGGCGGGGGGGGAGTCGGCAACAACCGCTCCTGCTCGGAGCAGGCTGAGAGCGTTGCCGGGGGTGACGGCGACTCAGGCCGGGTCGACCCGTCCCTCCCGGCGGTCCCGACCTCCAGAGCGCCTCAGTCCTGAGGCAGTCCCGCGGACACGGCGTCGCAGAGGGAGCCCGATCTCGGACGCTGCAGGCCAGGCAGCTGGGAGGACCGCCCCTTCCCAGGCCCTGCGTCCTGGCAGGAATCCCAAGCCGCGACGGGGTCCGGCGGTAAGCAGGGAGTCGCAGGCCGGGCTCCCTGTCACCCCTCCCCCATCGGATGGAAGATTCGGAGGACAAGGTACGGCCGCCCCGCCTGGTGATGTTCCGGCCAGGGGGCAGGCTTCTTCAGGATCAGCGAGACGGACGTCTAGATCTGCAGCGACGTCGAGGCAACAGGTCCGGTCGGAAGTCTGGGTCCCGGCGGTCGGGCGGCAGGTTGCCGGCCCATCGGTCAGCGCGTCCTCATCCCCGTTCCGAAGATGTCGTTTGGATGGACAGTCGTCGGCGAGAGAAGAGCTGGAGGAAGGTGAACTGGACGTGTATCGTCGAGGTCAGGATGGTCCGGCTGACGGGAACACAGCGCCTGTGCAGCCCGGTGAGTGTATAACTCCATCATTGTCATATCCAGCGATTTTTATGTCGGGTATCGGCGGGGGGGCTGCTAGCGTCGCATCGGTGGCCGGTAGTGGCGCGGGCGGGCGCGATGGCGCGGGTTTGGCAGACTTAGTGGGTTGCTTGAGAGAGCTGGTCGGGCGCCTAGATAGGGCGGTGGCGCCGGTAGTCACGGAAGTGTCCCCGGCGGTAGTTTGGGAGGGTCCCAGGGAAGGGGGATTGTTACAAGCGCGGCCCGTAACGGCGGTTAGAGAGGCGGTCGCGGTGTCGGTACAGACCGAGGCGCAAAAAGATGGCGATCGGGTGCGTATGGATGATCGTGCTCGTGGGGAGGTGTATGTGTGTTTCGAAGGTCCGTTGGGGGCGCATTTAAAGCAGGAGGTGCGTGAGCGGATCTGGAAGGACGAATATGTAGAGATTTTTTCTCTCTTGCCGCTCGCTAAATTTAATTTGGATAAGGGCAAGCGGGACGAGAGTAAAAAGGACGAGGAGGAACGGCGGCGGTATAGGCTTATCCCGCAGACGTTCGTTAATTGGTCGCAGGCGTTCGCCATATTAGCCAGTGTGATAGGGGAAAAGGCGCCGAAAAATTGTTCGGCGTTGTTTTGTTATTTTGATGCTATTGGGGAGGCTCATAGGGCGTATGGGGGCCAGGCGTGGCTGCGATACGACGAGCAATTCCGTCAGCGAAAAGCGGTTCGGCCGGCGATTCGGTGGGACCAGAAGGATATTGCTCTCTGGTTACGGGTTACGGCTCCGGTTAGGCAGTCCTTCCCCGGGAGCGCCGGCCAAGGAGGCCAGTCTAGTCAGGTTGGACAAGGCGGCGGGGGAAAGGCAGGGTTTTGCTGGCAATTTAATGAAGGCCAGTGCAAGTTCGGGGCCACGTGCAAGTTCAAGCACGTGTGTTCGGAGTGTAATGGTGCATCACACGGGGCGGCGAAATGTATGCGGAAAAGGAGGTCAGGGAACCAGTCCTCCGCGGCTGGTCAAGGGGGTGTCACCGGTGAGGGTGGAAAAGATGGCCCCTTATCTAAATGAGTATCCGGACAGGGCGGCGGCTAAGTTGCTTTACGAGGGTTTTCGTGTTGGTTTCGTTATTCCCCGCCTCCTTATGAGGTTCCGGTTACGCGGAGGAATTTAAAAATCGGCTTACTCGCATGCCAAGGTCGTGTCGGACAAATTGTTAAAAGAAGTTTCGTTGGGTCGCATGTCAGGGCCTTTTGTTGAGTCGCCAGTAAAAGATTTAGTTGTGTCCCCGTTGGGTATTGTTCCTAAGCGTGAGCCCGTAAAATTTCGTTTAATTCAACACTTATCGTATCCCAAGGGTTCGTCGGTAAACGACGGGATAGATCACGAGTTGTGCTCCGTAGCCTATACCTCATTCGATGAGGCGGTGGGGTTGGTGCGGGCTGCGGGCCCGGGCGCGCTGCTAGCAAAAACCGAAATCGAGGCGGCGTTCAGGTTGTTGCCAGTTCATCCAGAAAGCCAACGGCTGTTGGGGCTGTCTTTGGAATGGGGCCTTTTATGTGGATCGGTGCCTTCCGATGGGGCGTTCCCTTTCTTGTGCGTACTTCGAGGCGTTTAGTAGCTTCGTGGAGTGGGTAGCGAGGGGAGTATCCGGGGTCGACTCGTTGATCCATTACTTAGATGATTTCTTGTGCGTTGGCCCGGGGGGTTCGCCGGTTTGCGGTAATTTGCTTTATGCACTACAGAAGGTTGCGAGGGATTTTGGGATCCCTTTGGCGCCAGAAAAAACGGAGGGCCCAGTAGCGACGATTTGTTTTTTGGGAATTGAAATAGATTCGGTGGCAATGGAGTGTCGTCTCCCTGCGGATAAGCTGGGTGCTTTGAGGCTGGAGGTACGGCGGGCTTGTAGACTGAAGAAAATGACGCTGCGGGAGCTTCAGTCGCTGCTGGGGAAGTTGAATTTCGCCTGCCGGATTAGGCCAATGGGGAGGGTGTTTGGTAGACGGTTGGCAGCGGCAACGGCGGGAGTGCGAGTGATTTGAATAATTTTACGGATGCGGCTGGGGCGGGCGGTTTTGGAGCTTACGGGGGAGGTCCGTGGTGCGCAGGTCAATTGCCGGCTAGTTGGGTGTCCAGCGGACTCACGCGGAATCTGGCCCTGCTCGAGCTGTTCCCCATCGTGGTGGCGGCAACCATTTGGGGGGACAGGGTCAGGGATAAGAAGGTTCGTTTTGTTTTTTACTGCGACAACATGGGGGTGGTGCTGGCCATTAATAACATCACGGCGTCCTCTCCTCCTGTAGTTCAATTGTTGCGACATTTAGTGTTGGTATGTTTGTCGTTGAACGCGTGGGTGGTGGCGGTGCATGTGCCGGGGGTACGGAATTGCATCGCTGATGCTCTTTCTCGCTCGCAGTGGGACCGGTTTCGGCAATTGGCACTGGGAGCGGAACGTCTCGGTTTGGCTTGTCCGGAACATCTTTGGGATCTGGTCTCGGTCCCGTAGAACAACTGATACAAAGGTCTTTGGCGCGCACGACGTGGAGTGCTTATTCTGCTTGTTGGAGGCAGTGGGAGGAGTGGGTAAGAGAGTTGGGTGACGTCAATACGGATAGAGACAGGTTGGTGGCACTTTTGTACTGGTTAGGGGACGCCTGGGAGGCGGGGTTTTCAGTGGCAAAGGTGAACCGGTTCATATCTGCGGTGGCGTTTGGTTTCAAGTTACGAGGCTTTCAAGATGTATCTAAGGAATTTTTGGTGCTACAGGCTTTGAAGGGGTTGGGCCGAGGTAGAGGGGAGGCGGATAGTAGAAGGCCTGTGTCGTTTGCTTTGCTTAGCCAAGTAGGGAAGGGTAAGCTGATAGTTTTGTTCGCCCTCCCGGGGTCGGTTATGTGCCCAGTAGAGTGCATGCGGGGTTTTTTAAGCCGCAAGCGGGGTCTCCAGATTTGCCTTTGTTACGCCATGTGGACGGGTCGTTTTGTCCAGGTTTCAGTTTGGAGATGTATTTAAGGAATGTCTGACGGCGGTTGGTGTCGCGGCGGGCTCATATTCATCTCATTCCTTCAGGATTGGCGCAGCAACTGCAGCGGGGCGCTGGGGGTTGGATGATGAAGGGGTGCGGCGCATTGGTCGTTGGGAGTCCAACTGAGTTAAGTCCTATGTCCGCTCCATTTGTTATGAGGTTGTGGTTAACGCTTAAAAAATGTTTTGTATGGCAGTGTCTAATTGTTTTCCATTTCAGATTCGCCTCCGTGTTTGGTGTGGTTGCTGGGTCATTCGTACGTGCACTGGGTCATTCGTACGTGCCCGGACGGTCGCCAGTTGCGCATTCCGCGACAGGATGCGGTTGTGCATTGGCTGGGATTTAGAGGTATGTCATGGAGCAGGGGGTTGGCAGATTTCCAGACATAGGCCCGGCTTGATAGGGTTCCGGAGGTCTTAGTGTTGCACGTGGGTGGGGATGACTTGGGAGTCTGCCCCTTGCGTGAGTTGGTGCGGGATATCAAACACGATATGTTGGGTTTGTGGGTTTCTTATCCCAAGTTGGTGATAGTGTGGTCGGACATAGTCCCGAGGAAACATTGGCGGTTGGCTAGGTCAGTGAAAGAGTCAATAAGGCTCGCATTAAAAGTTAATCGGGCGGTGTCCCGTTTCGTAGCAAAAATCGGGGGCATTTGTGTGCGGCACAGGGATTTGGAGTCAGGAGTGGGGAACTTCTGGAGGGGTGATGGGGTTCATCTGACCGAGGTTGGCATTGATCTTTGGAGTTTGGCGATAGCAGAAGGAATAGAAAGGGCGGTGGTGGTGTGGCGGAACTCACAGGCTTAAGGTGGTCAAGGCCTGTTTCGCTGTGGCGGGGGGAGTCCTTGAGGCCAGTCAGTACAAAATGGTGGGGGGGTCGCATCGGGGGTATGCGTCCCCCAAAAAAGGTACATGGTTGAAGACTTCATCGGGTGTTATCCCTTTGAAGTGGTCTTCTGGTAGAAGGTATATCACTTGAAGGCTTCATCGGGTGTTATCCCTTTGAAGTGGACTTCTAGTGGTCGGTATATCACTTGAGGGCTTCATCGGGTGTTATCCCCTTGAAGTGGACTTCTAGTGGTCGGTATATCACTTGAGGGCTTCATCGGGTGTTATCCCCTTGAAGTGGACTTCTAGTGGTTGGAGCCATCTGCAGAGGTGAACGGTGCTTCCGAGCTGGTTTACGGCTGGAGGTAATTGGTGGTTTGCAGATGGCTAATTCGGTGTGTTCTTAAAAAGGAACATCTGAAGGGGCTTCAAGGACTTCCTCTGCTCGGGTTAATGTTAACGTTAAATTGTTATGTACGATTCTGACCCATGTTGGGTCAAGTGAATTATTAGGAGGAATTCTCTGGTGGATTCCTAAATAGTTATCCGAATGTTTCGGATTTAAATTGTTT
Organism: Rhinoderma darwinii; assembly: GCF_050947455.1. NCBI lineage: Eukaryota > Metazoa > Chordata > Amphibia > Anura > Rhinodermatidae > Rhinoderma > Rhinoderma darwinii. The sequence continues at coordinate 67,905,991 of NC_134699.1, forward strand.
TGATAAAACTGTGAAATTAATAAACGGCTGCTGTGGCCATTTCACATCCAACCTCGGTGTCACGTGTCTTTCCTAAAGGTGGGGGTGGAGGGATAAGATGGGTAAGGGAAGGTTCATTAACACACGACTCTACTTAGGAAGGTCATGATGAAGAGTTCGATGGTGAAACGTAATAACTGGGAATTTTTGATAATCCAGCACAGATTTATTGTAATTTTTTTGACTATTACTATACTATAATTAATTTAGTAGGTATAGCAGCATTTATTTAGGTTGGAGGGACTTCAAAGGCTGCACGTCTGCTTTTAATGTATGGTTGGTTTTCTACTTTGACTAGAACATGGCCTTAAGGCAATGCCGTTCACCCCCTGTACCTTTACATATTGTTTTGTGCCCTGACCCTGTCACTTCAAGAGTAAGGTGAAATATAGAGATGGCTGCACAGCCCAGGACTCATCTTCTAGAGAGATAAGGCTTTGGATCTAGCCATTTACTACTCCTGTTCCTTCCAGTCTCTCTTATCTCCCTGATGGAGAGCTTTCAAAGCAAGGGGAAGGTTGTGTCTCGAATTATACAGGAGAAGTGATCTCTTTTTATTCGGCAATATTTTTCACCTCTCCACTTGTGTGATAAAGAGGAGTTTTTCACCTCGGGCTGAACAGTAAAATATATGGCTTCTCACAGAGTTATGTCAAGTGATTTATCAAACCAAATGTGCTAAGGATTACGAGGTCGTTTTTCAACGTTTTTGCTCACACACGTGCTTGATCAAGAACGTCACTTTTTGTCTTTGCAGTAGCAACATCTGAAAAAAAAATCTTATACATGTATTGGATTTAATGCAGAAATAAATATTTATTGTGCATTATTTTATATGATGCTGAAAACATGCAAACATTACAGATCATGCAGAAGTGGCCGGTACAGAAGAAAACAGTGTATAAGTCATATATTTTTTACTTCAGGAGCATAGCTAGCCTTTTTGAGGAGAAATAGCATAGCTACTGTCATATATAATAATGTCACTGTGAATATCTGCTCATATTACTTTAGAATTACAAGTTCAACTTTTACCTACAGGAGAAAAACAAAACATTACAGGATACATTGCTTATTAATGACGATTTTGTTTTCAATGTGCACCAGACTTGGCTATTGTCTCTACTATCTATGTTTACATCACTTACAGGGAGGCAGTACTACCTGTGTCTACAGCACTTACAAGAAGAGAAAGGGAGGCAGTACCATCTGTGTCTACATCACTTACAGGGAGAGAAAAGGAGGCCGCACTATCTGTGTCTACATCACTTACATGGAGGCAGTACTATATGTGCCTACATCACTTACAGTTAGAGACAGGTAGACAGTACTTCATGTGCCTACATTACTTACATGGAAAATCAGAGAGGCAGTGCAACCTGTCAGTGCATACAGCCCCCCTGTACATAGCGCCAGACACAGCCCCCTGTAGATGGCTCCACACACAGCCCCCTGTAGATGGCTCCACACACAGCCCCCCTGTAGATGGCTCCACACACAGCCCCCCTGTAGATAGCTCCACACACAGCCCCCTGTAGATGGCTCCACACACAGCCCCCCTGTAGATTGCTACACACACAGCCCCCTGTAGATGGCTCCACAGACAGCCCCCTGTAGATGGCTCCACACACAGCCCCCCTGTAGATAGCTCCACACACAGCCCCCCTGTAGATTGCTCCACACACAGCCCCCTGTAGATGGCTCCACAGACAGCCCCCTGTAGATGGCTCCACACACAGCCGCCTGTAGATGGCTCCACACACAGCCCCCCAGTAGATAGCTCCACACACAGCCCCCCAGTAGATGGCTCCACACACAGCCCCCCTGTAGATGGCGTCACACACAGCACCCTGTTGATAGCTCCACACACAGCCCCCCCTGTAGATAGCGCCACACACAGCCCCCCTGTAGATAGCGCCACACACAGCCCCCATGTACATAGCGCCGGACACCCCCCCCTGTAGATAGCGCCACACACAGCCCCCTGTAGATAGCTCCAGATACAGCCCTCCTGTAGATTGCTCCACACATAGCCCCCCTGTAGATAGCTCCAGATACAGCCCTCCTGTAGATTGCTCCACATAGCCCCCTGTACAAAGCGCCAGACACAGCCCCCCTGTAGATAGCTCCCTGTTGGTAGCGCAACACAACCTCTTATAAGAGGTAGCCGGCCCTACTGCTGCCACTCTCGGCTCTGCTTTCACTCATCGTCAGAAGAAGTCAGGAGTCTTGCGGCGCTGTTCTCACTGGTGTCGATGCTGGCCTGGGAGTGGACCAGTCCAGTCACCTGACCTGTCACCTGACCGGTGAGGTCAGATGACAGGTCAGGTGACTGGACTGGTCCACTCCCGTGCCGGCATCGATCCCAGTGAGAACAGCGCCGCAAGACTCCTGCCTTCTTTTGATCGCTGCTGCAGTCGTCTGGCATGCAGGGCGCCTGTCGGCAGCAATCAGCTGTTTTGATACAGCTGCAGCGCACAGCGGGACATTTTGCAGACCGCCTAGGACGGCGGGCCAGCGGTGAGATATAGGGACTGTCCCACTCGATCCGGGACGGTTGTGAGGTATTCTACCTATGCAAACGTACCTTACAAGGAGACTGGGAGGCAGTACTATCTGTACCTACATTATGTGGAGAGAGGGGAGGCAGTACTACATGTGCCTACATTATGTGGAGAGAGGGGAGGCAGTACTACATGTGCATACATTACTTACGCGGAGAGACAGGAAGGTAATACTACCTATGCCTACATCACTTACAGGGAGGCAGTACTACCTGTGTCTACATCCCTTACAGTGAGAGTCAGGGAAATAGTATGGTCTGTACCTACATCACTTACATGAAGACACAGGCAGGTGGTATTATCTTTGTCTACATCACTTACAGAGATAGACAGCGAGGAAGTACTATCTGTGCCTACATTACCTACAGGGAGAGTCAGGGAGATAGTATGATCTATACTAAATTACTTACTTTGAGAGGCAGTACTATTTTTGCCTACATCACTTACAGGGAGGCCGTACTACCTGTATCTACATCCCTTACAGGGAGTCAGGGAGATAGTAGTATACTCTGTACCTACATCACTTACATGGCGAGACAGGCAGGCAGTATTATCTGTGCCTACATCAATTACATGGAGAGACAGGCAGGCAGTATTATCTGTGCCTACATCACTTACATGGAGAGACAGGCCGGCAGTATTATCTGTGCCTACATCACTTACATGGAGAGACAGGCAGGCAGTATTATCTGTGCCTACATCAATTACATGGAGAGACAGGCAGGCAGTATTATCTGTGCCTACATCACTTACATGGAGAGACAGGCCGGCAGTATTATCTGTGCCTACATCACTTACATGGCGAGACAGGCAGGCAGTATTATCTGTGCCTACATCAATTACATGGAGAGACAGGCAGGCAGTATTATCTGTGCCTACATCACTTACATGGAGAGACAGGCAAGAGGTATTATCTGTGCCTACATCACTTACATGGAGAGACAGGCAGGCAGTATTATCTGTGCCTACATCACTTACATGGAGAGACAGGCAGGCAGTATTATCTGTGCCTACATCACTTACATGGAGAGACAGGCAGGCAGTATTATCTGTGCCTACATCACTTACATGGAGAGACAGGCAGGCAGTATTATCTGTGCCTACATCACTTACATGGAGAGACAGGCAGGCAGTATTATCTGTGCCTACATCACTTACATGGAGAGACAGGCAGGCAGTATTATCTGTGCCTACATCACTTACATGGAGAGACAGGCAGGCAGTATTATCTGTGCCTACATCACTTACATGGCGAGACAGGCAGGCAGTATTATCTGTGCCTACATCACTTACATGGAGAGACAGGCAGGCAGTATTATCTGTGCCTACATCACTTACATGGAGAGACAGGCAGGCAGTATTATCTGTGCCTACATCACTTACATGGAGAGACAGGCAGGCAGTATTATCTGTGCCTACATCACTTACATGGCGAGACAGGCAGGCAGTATTATCTGTGCCTACATCACTTACATGGAGAGACAGGCAGGCAGTATTATCTGTGCCTACATCACTTACAGTTGAGGTAAGGGGGAAATACTATCTGTGTGATAAATAATTTACTGGGAGAGACAAGGAAACAGTACTATTGGTGTCTACATAGAGTGTAGGGGGAGAGAGGGGGCAATACTATATGTGCCTACATTATTTACAAGGAGATACTATTCCCTGTGCCTGCATCAAATAAAGGAAGAGATGGGGAGGAAGTACTATCTGAGCCTACAACATGTACTACCGTCTGAGGCCAACACTATTCAAGTACATATGGAAAAAGTTGGTTATAATATAGAAATAAATTCTTCCACCAGACATCTTATGTGTATTGAAGTGAACGTTGGGGGCAGTAGTAGCTGCGTCTATAAAGGAATCATTTTTAGGATGATAAGATAATAACTCAGCCATGTATAAATACATTCAGGTGCACCTGCTCTATAGGTCAGCTGCCAAAAATTGTATTACCATCACCTTTCCAGTTACCAATATGATAATCACTTTATTAACCTGTCAATCATCTTATAAGAATATTATCAAGGAAAAAAGTCCTGCTTTCCAACAACTCCACATGTAGGAAGGGTTAACACACCAGGGTCCTATACGATGTTCCCAGACAAGTCGCTTTCATTCTCAGTCGGACATTCATTCCCTCTGGATCCTGTCAGATAATTGTTTATGAAAAGATATATGGAGGCAATAATATCCTTTGAATGCCTTTGATGTATGAGGTGTTAATGGATTGGAATGATCACTTGGTTATTAACAGTCCTACATATTTGTCAGGCCGGGCCCGGCTGGGGCATTCGTATTTTACCACCGCAGAGCAATAAGGTTTTATAAGGAGATACGTGTGACAAGCCTCGGAGAGATAGGCCGATGAATAAAAGAGCGGCACCCGGACAATAATTGAACTGCCAGTATGAATGTTAGGAAACGGACATGATATCTTAATGGTGGCAGATAGGCCGCAAGTAATGAGGCCCGGCTGCAGGGATTTAATGAACACACCGATCATAGGATGACACCACCTATCTGCTCCCAGACGCTTCCTTTTCCCCAGCTGTTTAATGCATATTTGCAAGTGGTTTGTTTTTTTTACCATTTTTATCAAACCACCTGCTGGTTTTCACAGCTCTTGCAGTTAAATCTTAACACCCTTGTAAAACGTCGGGGCCTAAAGGACTGTGATGTGTAAGATAGGATACAATATGACGACCTATCCTGTTCATTACACACGCTAGCAAGAAAGATCCGGCAGCACAGATGCGAGAAAGACAAAATACATATAAAGTGTTGTAAATGGATGACAAATGGGAAATGCAGAATCAGGTGTGTTCAAGGTTATTATCCTGAATTTTTAACACACAAAATGGATCATTTTGTTATTAGGTCAGTTACACACATCCGGGCCCGAGAAATAAATTATATCTGCAAATTTTCACCCCAAAAAGTTCTCATCACAGTGTTTGACGTGTTGGAGCAGCACTTTCTTCTCTAGAGTTGCTTTTCCAAGGAATTGAAAGTTGCAACCGTAGTCAGCCATCTTGGAGGCCATGAAGAACTGTCTTCAGTCACACAGTCATCCATCTGCATATAAGTATACACTGACACCTCCATGTTTGTATAAAAATACACAGGGAAGGATACTCTTTCCTCCCAATTATAGTCGATAAAACAGATATATTAAACACAGTGAGACAGACAAATTTCTAGAAACTATTAATTTTATACCTCCTTCTTATAGACTGGGAGCAGCACTATTGGCAAAAACGTCCTCGGTTTCCAGAACGGACAGTTCCAAACGGCTTAAAGGGTTAATCTCACCTTAGACATTTATGGCATACCCATCACACATTTATTTCTATAGGAGGTATGGAAACAGCCGAGCTGGTGGCCAACGCACCAGGCGGGACAGGGTTTGGGGTAATCCCCATTCTGGAGATGAGCTAAGACCCGCATCTTTCAGATATTTATGACATGTCCCATGGTTAGGCATTATCTAATCCATTAAACAAAAGTCTGAGATTGTAGAAGGAAAACTCCTTACAGAAACATTAAAGGGTTTGTCCAGGATTAAAAAATTTAAGATGAACTGCAACACCAAACACAGTCCATGGGCAAGAGTGGTGCTGTTTCTTGAAAAAATAATGACTTTTTTCTTCTAAACCTGGATGATCCCCAGTAACGCATACCAGCAGGATCAGACTACACATACTGTTTCTTTGTAGTCTGTAACCATGGAGACACATAGCCATGCATAAGCTCTGAGATTTTAGAACAAGAATATTTGTAAAATTTCTTCATTTTCTATTTTAGATAAATAAAGAGCAAAAATTTGGTCGGAAAAGTGTACATACTGTTTGACGTCTTTAATCGTGACTCTACACTGACCCCCATTCACCTAATCCCCCCCCCCCCCGGCACATTTATTGAAACAGCTTTTATTTCAACTACTAAACCTTGTGTCATTTGACTACAATAACTTTTCAGTTTCCTAAACTCCATCTCTAGGGAATAATAGATTCATTAAACGGAGATGCCGATCCAGTTAGATAAAATAACTTCAGCGATCCCCCAGAGATTAAATGCCGGTTTAGTTTAAATCCAAGGATTAGGAATATAACACTGATTAGCTTACACAGAAAATCCCCCCACCCCGCCAGTATGTTTCTGGAGTTAACTCACGAGAGGCGAAATCGGGGAAGGGATGAGAGACGGAGGAATCAGAGCAGCGGGACAGTAAGATATCAGTTTCTATCACATTCTGACTGTATGTGTCTGAGGAAAAACTCAGAATTCCTTCACGCAGAGGAATGTAATTACTAACAAAGAACCTTCTAAAGGAAGTTTATAGAACTGATTGACAGGAAGAGTTAAAGAGGATATCAGAAGAATTCAGACGTTACCGAAAGCTTCGGCATATAGGCGTCTACACATGTGTCCCCGACTCTCCCTAATCTCCATGGAGAGTCACAAGCGCTTTCATGATTTGGTCATGGACTTTGTATTGTCCTAAATACTGACCGACTGCCTACAAGTCGATGTCCAATCCATATCCAATCCATATCCAATCTATGTCCAATCTATGTCCAATCTATGTCCAATCCATATCCAATCTATGTTTCACGGTTTTCTTTGTTTTTTTGATTAGGCAATATTTGTGAAAAATATTAAAAAAAATATGTATTTGATATTGACTATTAAATGCTAGGGAATCTAGTACTGTTTAGTGAGACAATATCACACATGAGGATTAGATACACCGACAACAGACCGTATCACGCATTATAGGCTTAGATACATTAGCTGAGAAGACAGTATCACACATGATAGGCTTAGGTACACCAGCTTAGCAGACAAAATCACACATGAGGCTTAGGCTACATTCACATGAACGTAATCCACCTCGGACGTTAAAAACTGCATTTTTCCACGTCCGAGGTGGACCCATGTGGGACGCGTTGTCCCGTATCCCCCACAGACTACAGTCTATGGAGAGATGAGGGACACGCAATAAAATAGGACATGTCCTATTTGTCAACGGAGCTTTCACATGCTCTATTGAAACAGCGGTCGTGTGAACGGCCCCATTGAAATGCATGGGTCCGTGTGACAGCTGTTGTTTTAACAGCCATCACACGGATGACATTCACGTTCGTGTGAATGAGCCCTTAGATAAACCGGTTCAGCAGACAGTATCACACATGATAAGAATATACACACATGATAGGATTAGATATACAGCTCAGCAGACAGTATCACATCAATAGGATTAGATACACAGCTCAGCAGACAGTATCACACATGATAGGATTAGATACATGGCTCAGCAGACAGTATTACACATGATAGGATTAGATACACAGCTCAGCAGACAGTATCACACATGATAGGCTTAGATACACCCGCTCAGCAGACCGTATCACATGATCAGATTAGATACACCAGTTCAGCAGACCGTATCACACGATCGGATTAGAAACACCAGTTCAGCAGACAGTATCACACATGATAGGATTAGATACAGCAGCTCAGCAGACAGTATCACACATGATAGGCTTAGATACTCTGGCTCAGCAGGCAGTATCACACATGATAGGCTTAGATACTCTGGCTCAGCAGACAGTATGACACATGATAGGCTTAGATACTCTGGCTCAGCAGGCAGTATCACACATGATAGGCTTAGATACTCTGGCTCAGCAGGCAGTATCACACATGATAGGCTTAGATACTCTGGCTCAGCAGGCAGTATCACACATGATAGACTTAGATACACCCGCTCAGCAGACTGTATCACACGATAGGATTAGATTAGAGATTATTTTGTAATAACATTCAGAGACATGACATGATGGTAGTGTTACATGGTTCTTTAGGACAGGGACAGCAAAATTGTTGTCCCATTAAATAGGTATTCCCATTACAGAATTTGATGGTAAATCACTAGATTGGGGAACTCCAATCCTGAGAATTAAGGGGCTGCACAGTCGAGAACACCGCTTTTCTCCGCTGCGCAGGAAATAATTGTGAATGGGACACATCGCTGGTTTAACACTGTGGGCCCTTCTTCCTCAGGGTCCAAGTGATACGTCATTACTTTCTGTGATGGGAAACCCCCGTTAAACAGCGCCTCCTACTGTAGGACTTTTTGGCATTTCAGGAAAACCTCTTCCTACTCACTAGGGGGCGCTTGATGCCATAGTCTATATATAAGCTTAGTAGACATAATTCCTGTTTTTTTTGCATATTGAAGTATATCTACAGCCGACCACTGGTAAATAATAGCAGCCACCCATAAACCTGCTCATTCCAGAGCCTGAGTTTCTGATACTTGATACTGAACTCAGCTTGGATCTTGGAGTTCATATTTTCCTCCAGTGCTTAAGAGGAAAACCTACACTGATCTATCCCATAAATCCAAGAGTCCTACACATAGGACCTACTGAGTCTTTACTTGGGCGCCATGCCGGACTTGAGTTCCCATTATTTCATGCTAGTAGCTTTACAGAGCCATAAATCCCAGGATGTTCAGGGGGATCGGATACGACTGTGCGCGCTGTAAACTGAAATCTAATGATGGTTTCTGATTCACAATAATGATTTAAAGGCAGCGTGACCCTTATTTTTATATTTCCTCTTTGTATTAAGAGATAAATGTATATTTCAAATGGGGAAAGGTTACTACTTTTGCCCTTACTATAATCCCATTGCTTCCTGCCAAAGCCTTCCTGTCTCCGCTCTCTAACAATATGGAGGATTGGGGTAAGAGCACTGGGTGACATCACTGGGCATGTGGCATGACATCATTAATGGGTGTGGCTACCTTTCCAGCTGTTCTGTCTGCTTTATCTCCTTCCTAACACAATAGCTTGTGGTGTGGCTTACTAAGAGCAGTGGTGAAGTCATTGAGGGTCGGATATTGCATCATTATGGGGTATGGCTACCTGCCAGACCTCTAAAGTCAGTCTTATCCATGGGTCTGGGCGGCTACTGGGATATCGCTTGGGTTTGGATACATCATTAACCCTTCTACTCAGCCTGGGTTCTGTACATTTGATATCCCTTGGGGTACGAGAGATACATGATGCAGAAGTCAGACCGACATCGAAACGCATTGTACGTTGGTCAATAAATGGTTTTCTCACCTTACGATTCCTCGCTCTTTGTAACCTGTTTGGTGGCGCCCGATAGATCCTGGATTTTTCCACTTGATTAGATTGATCACTTTGGGTTATGGTCTACTAAAAGAGTGCAAAGGGGACATCGTTAAAGTTTGGACAATATACCATTATGGGAAATCTCAGCATACACCTCTGTAGGGGCTTATCTCCGATTAGAACCAAGGATCGGGGTTTGTTGAAATCCAGCATGCCTGATCCTCGTTTTCCCCATTATTTGCCGTCGGGGGACCCTTGGGAGGCGCCAAAACACACTAGATTCTTGTCAAATCCTACGATCATAATTAACCATTGCGTTTTGGTGCTACAGCCATTGTCGTCACATCATATTCCCATGTAGCAGGTGGAAATCACTCCTTAAACATGCTTTCTAATCCTGGATGCCTGTAGCTTCTTTATCCTTTTTACAGGCAATAATCCGGTTTAGCTTCAGGTTTAATAACAAGTCCTTGACATAATGACAATGCGATTAGACAGAACCGAGGCCGATAATGACACGTTATCGGAGATCACTGAAGTGTCCTACAAAGGATCTGTGCCCAGTGTTTACTACGCCCTTCATGTAGGCTTAGTACTGTTCTATCTCCCTTAAGTTTTTCAACAAAACTTGTCGATTTCATTTCACCTGGTTCTCATAGGTGTCGGGTAATTCAACATGAAGTCAAATGCAGAGAGGACTGAAAACCTTCTAAGTGTCCCCTTCTTGGGAAAAAATGGGCCCTGGTGCAAGAATTCAGCTTGGTAACCCCTACCCCTCTCAAACACCACCAGACCCCTGCGCGTGCCTATGCCCAGCCACCTTGCCCAACAGCCCGCATGGATGCCCCCACAGTATAATGCCCCCCATAGCTGCCCCCACAGTATAATGCTCCCCATAGCTGCCTCCACAGAATAATTTTCCCCATAGCTGCCCGTACAGTATAATTTTCCCCATAGCTGCCCGTACAATATAATTTTCCCCATAGCTGCCTGTACAGTATAATGCCCCCATAGCTGCCCTCACAGTATGCCACCCATAGCTGCACCATTATGTATAATACCCCCCATACAGTATAATGCCCCCCACAGCTTCCATCAAATCAGCCCCCATCCCGTACCCAGTATAATGACCCATATGTGCCTAATAGAATAATAAGAAAATATTTGCATACCCCTCCAAATTCCCACGATCCTCCCTTCTCCTCCTCTGCACAGCGTTATGAGTGACAGGCGCGATGATGTCACTACATGTCTGCGAAGAGCCGCTCATGGCTCACAGCACAGTGATTTCTGGAGCAAGGAGTAGTCAGCTCCTTGCTCCAGCATTGAAATCAACTGTACCTGTGTCCTGAGGACACAGATACAGTTGGAACCGGGCCCAACGGGAGCCCTGTGGGCCCCCCAGGTTTAGGGGCTCGGTCGTAATTGCGACCCCTATAGCTACACCACTGTATAATAGTAAAGTTATTCTCAGCTCATGAGGGCAATGGCTGAATGGGATTAAAAAGAAACATCTTTTCTAAATTGGAAATGTGGTCAGCGCAGTTGTCAGTTCCCTTCCCCCACTCCTTATATAAAGTGCATTACTTAGCAGGGGACAAGTAATCTTATTCTAGAGTAAAGAGAATAGGAAATCTGTGTTTCATCCCGCAGTATGATGGGGGTGGTAGTATAATAAAGCATTCTGATCAAAACCTAAACAGCGCATTCTACATACAGTGTGTACACGAGCCACCAGCGTGGTACTTAAATGGCTTTGTAATAAAATCGAAGACCAAAAAAAACAATTCCTAATCTGCAAACATGGTTGGTTTTCTAGATTTGTATATGACATTAATGTAGAGATACACGGACTTCTTTGCAGCGCTCATCCCCCGCACATTTCAGTGACCCACAGCATAAATGGTATTGAGACAGGCACTTACTCATGGGCTGCCAGTAACGTAATACGGACGTACTGGCAGCAATGAGCTTTTGAAGTCTAGGACGTAAGTATCACGACCTGACTTCAAACTAATGTTGTGAAGTCCAAAATCACGGCTAGAGACAACTTTGGTGCCAACGATCTTCAAAATGCAGAAGTGATCCGGTGTCTTCAATCGTTCCTCAATTCTTTGAAGCAAGAAAAAACTTGCAGCGTAGGCTAGGTTCACACTGCGTTTTTCTCCTGTGTTCAAGATATGCCAGGAAAAGCTCCCAGAGTATACAGAGGCTTTGGCAGATGCCTAAGGGTATGTTCACACGAGGGCGTCCGTTACGGCTGAAATTACGGGGATGTTTCAGCCTGAAAACATCCCCGTAATTTCAGCCGTACCGGCATGTGCAGGCGCTTGAACGCCGCGTCAATTACGGGCGTAATTAGCGCTGCTATTCATTGGAGTCAATGAATAACGGCTCTAATTACGGCCAAAGAAGTGACAGGTCACTTCTTTGACGCGGGCGTCTATTTACGCGCCGTCTTTTGACAGCGGCGCGTAAATATACGCCTCGTGTGAACAGACAAACGTCTGCCCATTGCTTTCAATGGGCAGATGTTTGTCAGCGCTATTGAGGCTCTATTTTCGGGCGTAATTCGGGGCAAAAACGCCCGAATTACGTCCGTAAATAGGCCGTGTGAACATACCCTAAAGGGTATGTGCACACACACTAATTACGTCCGTAATTGACGGACATATTTCGGCCGCAAGTACCGGACCGAACACAGTGCAGGGAGCCGGGCTCCTAGCATCATACTTATGTACGATGCTAGGAGTCCCTGCCTCGCTGCAGGACAACTGTCCCGTACTGAAAACATGATTACAGTACGGGACAGTAGTTCCACGGAGAGGCAGGGACTCCTAGCATCGTACATAACTATGATGCTAGGAGCCCGGCTCCCTGCACTGTGTTCGGTCCGGTACTTGCGGCCGAAATACGTCCGTCAATTACGGACGTAATTAGTGTGTGTGCACATACCCTAAGGGTATGTTCACACGGCCTATTTACGAACGTAATTCGGGCGTTTTTGCCCCGAATTACGCCCGAAAATAGCGCCTCAATAGCGCTGACAAACATCTGCCCATTGAAAGCAATGGGCAGACGTTTGTCTGTTCACACGAGGCGTATATTTACGCGCCGCTGTCAAAAGACGGCGCGTAAATAGACGCCCGCGTCAAAGAAGTGACCTGTCACTTCTTTGGCCGTAATTAGAGCCGTTATTCATTGACTCCAATGAATAGCAGCGCTAATTACGCCCGTAATTGACGCGGCGTTCAAGCGCCTGCACATGCCGATACGGCTGAAATTACGGGGATGTTTTCAGGCTGAAACATCCCCGTAATTTCAGCCGTAACGGACGCCCTCGTGTGAACATACCCTAACAGTGTCATCTGTCACCCATAGACTAATATGGGATCCCTTTAACGGATACATTGCAAGCGTCTTCATGGGTGACGTATACGTTAATGAATGGCATTATAGCCTATGGGCGACAGATGCCACTATTATGTCGTCTGTTTAACATATCCATCACCCATAGGCTATAACGGCATCTGCTTAAAGGATACGCTATTCAAACGCCCATGACTTATAACTAAAAACGGATACAGTGGCATACGTCACCCAGAGACTAGTATGGTATATTTTTTACAGATACCTTTTATTTATAGGGTAATACAGGATGGAATAGCGTCTACTACTTAGTAGAGGCTATTCCAGACTTCATTTTTTTTGCAGTATACCGGCCAGGACCTTTTTTGGCCTCTGACTAATGGACCCCTATAGATACCCTTAGCTCTTATATCAGTCCCCCAATAGATACCCTTAGCTCTTATATCAATCACTTTCCTGATGTACGAGCTAAATGGAGGACAAAACCACAGTGTGAACCTAGTCTTAAAGAGTAACTAAACGTTTGACAAACTTCTGACGTGTCATAGCTTCTGCTGCTTAGTTTTAGCGTTGGTGGGGGTCTCAGTGCTCGGACCCCATCAATCTTAACTTCGAACATGTCAGAAGTTTGTCAAACGTTTAGTTACCCCTTTAAGGTCCTATTATACCTGATATGGGCAGTGAAAATGAGCGCCAATCAACGAGACCGCTTATTGATCGACGCTCATTTGCTCCTCTCACAAGGGGCTACGATTGGTTATGTTTGGGGAGGAGGGATTGTTCCTTCCGATCACTCAACCTTATACATTTCCATCATGTTGGCAGCGCGTCTCCCTGTTTACACACCAAGATGTGCTGCCGACAACGATAATATTTCTTGCTGCATAAACGATACGATAAGCCGATGAATGAACATTTGCTCGTTCATCGGCTCATCCTTGCCCTGTTTACACAGGGCAACAATCGGGAACGACCATTCATATAATCGCTCGTTTGCCCGTGTAAATGGGCCGTTACTGCTTCAGTGTCAGTGATGGGGGATGAGGATGAACATACTGAAGGCACGGAGAAGTGTCATCATAGTCTGTGTTCAGGATCCTGCCCCTGTATAGCCTTTAGGGTATGTTCACACGGCAACGCAAAATACGTCTGAAATTACGGAGCTGTTTTCAGGCGAAAACAGCTCCTGAATTTCAGACGTTTTTGACACGTGCACGCGTTTTTCGCTGCGTCTTTTACGGACGTAATTAGAGCTGCGTTTCAATGTAGTCAATGAAAAACGGCTCCAATTACTTCCCAAGAAGTGTCCTGCACTTCTTTGACGCGCCGTCTTTTGACAGCGACGCGTAAAATGTCAGCTCGTCTGCACAGAACATCGTAAGATCCATTGCAAGCAATGGGCAGATGTTTGCCGACGTATTGGAGCCGTCTTTTCAGGGGTAATTCAAGGCGTAAAACGCCTGAATTACGTCTGAAAATAGGTTGGGTGCGCATACCCTACGATGACGCCAGGGGTGTGATAACATGAGCCGTTCTTCATGTTATCACACCCTTACTAATCACTGATTATAGGGGTTATTTCATTGTAGATAAGAACTTAATACTAAGGCCGGATTTACACGAGCGTGTGCGTTTTGCGCGCGCAAAAGGCATTTAACAGCTCCGTGTGTCATCAGATATGATGCGCGGCTGTGTGATTTTCGCGCAGCCGCCATCATTAAGACACTCTGTATGTTTGTAAACAGAAAAGCACGTGGTGCTTTTCTGTTTTCATTCATACTTTTTACTGCTATTGCGCAAATCACGCGCGTCACACGGAAGTGCTTTCGTGTGCTGCGCGTGATTTTCACGCACCCATTGACTTTAATGGGTGCGTGATGCGCGAACAACACACAAATATAGGACATGTCGTGAGTTTTACGCAGCTGACTCACGCTGCGTAAAAATCACGGACTGTCTGCACGGCCCCATAGACTAATATAGGTCTGTGCGAGGCGCGTGAAAATCATGTATATCACGTTCGTCTGAATAAGCCCTTAATCAAACTTGGATCACCTTACAACCTGAGATGCTAAAATGCAGCCATATAACGGGCGGCCATAGGCTGTCATTTCCAGGATTGCGGATGACATGGGATTGCCCTTTATTTTATTCTCTTTCCGATGTCTATGAAAGGTTAAATAATACTGTCAAGCGTTAAGATGAAATAGACGCACAAAAGTCAACCTGTGTTTGGAAAAAACGTACCCTCTGAACATATGTCAGCAATACAGACACCAGCGATAACGCTTGTAGAGCAGAAAGAAGAAGGTGTATTCTCACCTCCGCTGCCTGCACTGAATCACAGAGATGAGACCGGCAGGGTGCTGAAATCAGCAAACACTTCATCCCTCTCATTAACCCGCTCCATGACTATTCTATACACAGGGATATAAAAGCTTATCTTGTTATACACCAGTCCAGGGTGTCCCAGTTAGGGTATGTGCACACACACTAATTACGTCCGTAATATACGGACGTATTTCGGCCGCAAGTACCGGACCGAACACAGTGCAGAGAGCCGGGCTCCTAGCATCATACTTATGTACGATGCTAGGAGTCCCTGCCTCGCTGCAGTACAGCTGTCCCGTAGTGTAATCATGTTGTCAGTACGGGACAGTAGTTCCACGGAGAGGCAGGGACTCCTAGCGTCGTACATAACTATGATGCTAGGAGCCCGGCTCCCTGCACTGAGTTCGGTCCGGTACTTGCGGCCGAAATACGTCCGTCAATTACGGACGTAATTAGTGTGTGTGCACATACCCTTAGGCTGGGTTGACACGAGCACATTAACGTCCGTAAAGGACGGAACGTATTTCGGCCGCAAGTCCCGGACCGGACACAGTGCAGGGAGCCGGGCTCCTAGCATCATAGTTATGTACGACGCTAGGAGTCCCTGCCTCTCCGTGGAATTCCTGTCCCGTACTGAAAACATGATTACAGTACGGGACAGTTGTCCCGCAGCGAGGCAGGGACTCCTAGCGTCGTACATAACTATGATGCTAGGAGCCCGGCTCCCTGCACTGTGTTCGGTCCGGTACTTGTGGCCGAAATACGTTCTGTCCATTATGGACCGAACACGCTCGTGTGAATCCAGCCTTACAACTAGTCCAATACACACAGTACAAAGCACCAAATGAAAAACCATGACATAGCAGCAATATAAACTGCAATATAACACAAGGCATAATAATATAACTGTAACATAGAAAAACATGGCTTCTTTCTTCCAAAAATGAGAGCCACACCTGTCCACAGCAGCAAGGCGCTATTGAAGTAAATGGGGCAGAGCTGCAATACCACACACAACCTGTGGACAGGTGTGGCGCTATTTTCAAAAAGCAGACATGTTTTTCTAATCCTGTACAACTCCTCCAGGTGTTCTTACTTTGATATTCTGTTGCTTATATAGCGCTAACATTCTACAGCAATGTACAGGGATTGTCATCCGTCCTTCTCCTCAATGGGACTCAGGGGCATAACTAGGAAAGACTGGGCCCCATAGCAAACTCTTGACCGGGCCCCCCCCCCCCGGGTGCCACAAGCAGCCCCCCTTATAAATAATGCCCCCTGTAGAATGTGCCATACAGCCCCCCCTGTAGACAGTGCTATATAGCCCCGCCTATAGACAGTGAGTGTCACAGCTCATTTGTAGATAGTGCCCCCACCTCCCCCTTGTAGATAGTGCCATACAGCCCCTTGTAGATATCGCCATGAAGCCCCCACTGTAGATAGTGCAGCACAGCCCCCCTTAGTAGATAGTGCCACACACAGACCCCTGTAGATTGCGCAACTCAGTCCCCTGTAGATAGAGCCACAGCCCTCCCCCTTGTGTATAGTGCCACACAGTTACTCCTTATGTATAGTGCCACACAGCCCCCCCTTGTGTATAGTGCCACACAGTTACTCCTTATGTATAGTGCCACACAGCCCCCCCCCTTGTGTATAGTACCACAAGGCAATGGTGCATCCAAGAAAGTTGTATCAGTCAGGGAGATATCACTCAAACATGGAAAGGTGGGTTTGGAGGGCGGACTGTGTGACTCTTCAGGATAGTGGCACCGCCCCATGACCCTCTAATAAGTAATTAGCATATAGTGTCCGCCGGTTTAAAAGTGGATTTTAAAGATTTTGCTGCATCTGAAAAAACTATGGAAGGGAATGTTTGGAAATATTGGCAGGTCATGAATTACCGCATGGTGGCGGTTCAAGGGGTTAAAACTACCTGACAGATTCCCATTAAATATACAATGAATTGAGAACAATTCCATCTGCCCTGCAATTTTGTTATTAATAATATATATGCTATATAACTACAGATCGAGGACCAAGCTCTCACAAATATACAGTACCACAACCAAGCTCAGTACATAAATACAGCACTAGAACCACGCTCTGACATCTATTCAGCACCAGAACCAAGCTCAGTACATATATACATCCCCAGAACCAAACTCATTACATATATACAGCACCAAAACAAATCTCATGCATATATACAGCACCAGAACTAAGCTCAGTACATACACACAGCATCAGAACCAAGATCAGTACATATATACAGCACCAGAACAAATACAGCTCAATTTAGTGCAACCCCTGCCGTATAGGTTTGTACAGTGTAAAACTACAGCTCACAGCATGGCCCGAACAATACTGAGGATATGCTGGGAGATGCGGTTTCACAAAAAAAAAAATCATACCACCCATCATCTCACTGCAGATCATACAGTGACTACATTACTGATTAGAGGCAGAATAAACATTTACATTAAATGACTCACCGGTGACGTCTCAGATTCTAGTTCTTTTCTTCTCCCTCCGGTCCAGACCTCTATGAGTGATTTCTACCGGCCATGACCCATTTCTGCAGTTTTCCGCTCAGATGTCTTCACTTCCCACTTTTAAAACATTTCTGCACCTATAAATGAAGAAAAAATTCTCAACACCTCTAAATATAATAAAGCACCATACACTGCACCTCTAACTAGAATAGCGCCATATACAGTGTCCCTGATTATAATAGTACCATACACTGTCTCACACACACACACACACACACACACACACACACACACACACACACACACACACACACACACACACACACAGTGCCCCCTGTAGATAGTGCCCCCATAGCCCCTTGTAGATAGTGACCCCCATAGAGCCTCTGTAGATGGTGCCCTACATACAGCCCCCTGTAGATAGTGCCCACATATGGACTCCAGAGCTGCAAGGCAATAGTGCTAACTACTGAGCCACCGTGCTGCCCTACATATAGCTTCCCCTATAGATAGTGCTCCATGTATAGCCCACCTTTGTAGATAGTGTCTCACATATAGCTCCCCCTCTATATAGTGTCCCAAATATAGCCCACCCCTGTAGACAGTGCCCTACATATAGCCACCCTGTAGCTAGTGCCCCACAAGTAACCCACCCCTGTATATAGTATCCCACATATAGCCCACCACTATAGAAAGTGCCCTAAAAAAAATCTACCCCTACAGATAGTGCTCTACATATAGCCCACCCCTGTATAGTGTCTCACATATAGCTCCCGCTGTATATAGTGGCCCACATCCTCACAGACCCTCCTGTAGATAGTGGCCCAAATATAGACCACCCCCCCAGTAGATAGTGGCGCCATCCCCACATATAGACCCCCTTGTATAGTGGCCCACATATAGACCACCCCTGTATATAGTGGCCCACATATAGGCCCTCCTGTATATAGTGGCCCACATATAGACCCTCCTGTATATAGTGGCCCACATCCCTACATATAGATCTCCCCTTTATATAGTGGCCAACATCCCCACATAGACCCCCCTGTAGATAGTCCCCCACATCCCCACATATAGACCACACCTGTAGATAGTGCCCCACATCCCCACATATAGACCCTCCCCTGTATATAGTGGCACACATATAGACGACCCTCCCCCTATAGATAGAGCCCCCACTATAGATAATGCCAGTTTTATTAGAAAAAAAACAAAAAAACTTTACATACTCACATGATCCCGTTCCCGCACAGTGCGATGGCAATGCAGACCTGCTCTCTTCTGAGCCGGTTTGCTGGAGCGGAAGACGCGTCGTTCAATGGCGCTGATTGGCGGGGCAGAATGACTTGCCCCGTCAATCAGCGCCTTTCAAGCACGGAAGCGGCGCAATGACGTCAGCGCGCCGCTATCATCGTTGAAAGGCGCTGATTGGCGAGGCAAGTCATTTATCCCCATCAATCAGCATCATTGCAAGGTGCTGAATGGTTGGGCACATGCCCTAACATTCTGCGCTAATGCATGTATATGGCTGCCGCTAGCACCGGGGCCCCCTCCGGTGCTAGCGACGCCTAGAGGCATGAGAGGTCCCTGTGTGTGCCCCATAGTAGCGGAGCTACCGCTGCAGCAGCCATCGGGCATATGGGCGGGGCGTTCGGCTGGCGGCACGGGCACCCTCAAAGCCGCGGGCCCCGTAGCAGCCGCTATGGCTGCTACCGCGGTATTTACGCCGCTGATTGCACTCCCTAAGGCCTCATTCAGATGGCTGTACTATGGTCACATTTTAGTGTCTGTATTATGATTGCAAGACCAACGGTTCAATATGCCGATCACTATGGTTTACTTTTACCGTATGGAGTCCAGGTCCTCCGGTCGTAACACAGACGCCAATATGCGGCCGCATTACAGCCATCTGAATGCGGCCAATCACAGACACACACATTAACACCACGGCTAATTAATCTATCAGTATTTTTTTGGGGAGTGGAGAAGAAAACTGCAGAACCCAGAGGAAGCCCATAAGAACATGCGGAGAACATACAAACTCCACGCAGATGTTTCCCTTGGTCAGATCCAAACGTAAAACCCCAGTTCTGCAATGCTAATCTGATACATTGCAACAAACCGCAGCTATGTAAAAGTCGGACTGGGTCAGGAAGGGGTTTTCAGCTGCTATGTAAACAATGGATGCATTCGCCTACAGCAAGCGGAGATCTTGAAACGGTACGGAATGGACTATATTAGAAAGTTTTATAATCTCTCATTGTACAATGATCGCGGTTTATTTGCATAAGAATTGTAATTCTGGATATTTGAGCACGGCAGGACATTTTTTACAGATTTTACATTAAAGGAACGAACGTCCATCGCCTCGAACACTTTACCCACAGGATAAATGGCCGAATTGTGGATGCAGGAGTTAATATAACATCATATCATAACCTGAAGAAAACCATAATTAGCTGCACGTCGGGTATCGCCCTTCGCCCTCTACAAAAACTCTTGTGCGTAACGCTCATTTAATGTTCCCAGAGTTGGCACCGCAGATAAAAGATTTCCTGTAGAGGCTGTAAAAATACTATTTAATGATTCAGGAAACCTGGGGGTGGAAGCATTAATATCGAGAAATCTTGTGGATGCCAATGGAGATAGAATATATGTATATTTTTCAATGTTCCATGTGGCTGGTTGGTGATAAGGTCTTTGCCTTCCCACCCCCAGATTATCGCACTGACGGCAGAACGTTGATACAGGTCATTGATCAACGTCGTCATCGAGGTTTACTTAACGACTATCTGCAACTTTCCTCTTTAAAAATAACTTTATAATAAACTTTGGAAGAGCTCCATGAAAAACTCAGGAGATGCCTGATATAGTTGGTTTCCAGTGAGCAAAATGATGTGGAGTCATGATTATAATAAATTGTCATATTAGGTCTTTGTCCAAAGCCATCTAGAAAAGAGACGTATAATTGTACCGCTAACTTATAGTATAACCCGTAGAAAGGGGTAATACAGCAATGCCAGTCAAATATGGAAATTATCCCACCCATCCACAGGGGGCAGTATTTGGTTATATTCCTGTACATAGGGGGCAATATAATAGTGGTTATATTCTTGTATATAGGAGCAGTATTATAGTAGTTATATTCTTGTAGATAGGAGCAGTATTATAGTAGTTATATTCCTGTACATAGGGGGGCAGTATTATAGTAGTTATATTCTTGTATATAGGGAGCAGTATTATAGTAGTTATATTCTTGTATATAGGAGCAGTATTATAGTAGTTATATTCTTGTATATAGGGGGCAGTATTATAGTAGTTATATTCCTGTACATAGGGGGGCAATATTATAGTAGTTATATTCTTGTATATAGGGGGCAGTATTATAGTAGTTATATTCTTGTATATAGGAGCAGTATTATAGTAGTTATATTCTTGTATATAGGAGCAGTATTACAGTAGTTATATTCTTGTATATAGGGGCAGTGTTATAGTAGTTATGTTCTTGTATATAGGAGCAGTATTATAGTAGTTATATTCTTGTATATAAGAGGCAGTATTATAGTAGTTATATTTTTGTACATAGGGGACAGTATTATAGTAGTTATATTCTTGTATATAGGAGCAGTATTATAGTAGTTATATTCTTGTGTATAGGGGCAGTATTATAGTAATTATATTCTTGTATATAGGGGCAGTATTACAGTAGTTATATTCTTGTATATAGGGGCAGTGTTATAGTAGTTATGTTCTTGTATATAGGAGCAGTATTATAGTAGTTATATTCTTGTATATAAGAGGCAGTATTATAGTAGTTATATTTTTGTACATAGGGGACAGTATTATAGTAGTTATATTCTTGTATATAGGAGCAGTATTATAGTAATTATATTCTTGTATATAGGAGCAGTATTATAGTAGATATATTCTTGTATATAGGATCAGTATTATAGTAGTTATATTCTTGTACATAGGAGCAGTATTATAGTAGTTATATTCTTGTATATAGGAGCAGTATTATAGTAGTTATATTCTTGTATATAGGGAGCAGTATTATAGTAGTTATATTCTTGTACATAGGGGATAGTATTATAGTAGTTATATTCTTGTACATAGGGGGCAGTATTATAGTAGTTATATTCTTGTATATAGGAGCAGTATTATAGTAGTTCTATTCTTGTATATAGGGAGCAGTATTATAGTAGTTATATTCTTGTATATAGGGGAAGTATTATAGAAGTTATATTCTTGTATATAGGGGCAGTATTATAGTAGTTATATTCTTGTATATAGGGGCAGTATTATAGTAGTTATATTCTTGTATATAGGGGGCAGTATTATAGTAGTTATATTCTTGCATATAGGGGACAGTATTATAGTAGTTATATTCTTGTACATAGGGGCAGTATTATAGTAGTTATATTCTTGTATATAGGGGCAGTATTATAGTAGTTATATTCTTGTACATAAGAGGCAGTATTATAGTAGTTATATTCTTGTACATAGGAGCAGTATTATAGTAGATATATTCTTGTATATAGGATCAGTATTATAGTAGATATATTCTTGTATATAGGAGGCAGTATTATAGTAGTTATATTCTTGTATATAGGGGGCAGTATTATAGTAGTTATATTCTTGTATATAGGGGCAGTATTATAGCAGTTATATTCTTGTATATAGGAGCAGAATTATAGTAGTTATATTCTTGTACATAGGGGGTAGTATTATAGTAGTTATATTCTTGTACATAGGGGGCAGTATTATAGTAGTTATATTCTTGTATATAGGAGCAGTATTATAGTAGTTATATTCTTGTACATAGGGGGCAGTATTATAGTAGTTATATTCTTGTATATAGGAGCAGTATTATAGTAGTTATATTCTTGTATTTAGGGAGCAGTATTATAGTAGTTATATTCTTGTACATAGGGGATAGTATTATAGTAGTTATATTCTTGTACATAGGGGGCAGTATTATAGTAGTTATGTTCTTGTATATAGGAGCAGTATTATAGTAGTTATATTCTTGTATATAGGGAGCAGTATTATAGTAGTTATATTCTTGTATATAGGGGAAGTATTATAGTAGTTATATTCTTGTATATAGGGAGCAGTATTATAGTAGTTATATTCTTGTATATAGGGGAAGTATTATAGTAGTTATATTCTTGTATATAGGGGCAGTATTATAGTAGTTATATTCTTGTATATAGGGGCAGTATTATAGTAGTTATATTCTTGTATATAGGGGCAGTATTATAGTAGTTATATTCTTGTATATAGGGGAGCAGTATTATAGTAGTTATATTCTTGTACATAGGGGGCAGTATTATAGTAGTTATATTCTTGTATATAGGAGAGCAGTATTATAGTAGTTATATTCTTGTATATAGGGGCAGTATTATAGTAGTTATATTCTTGTATATAGGGGGCAGTATTATAGTAGTTATATTCTTGCATATAGGGGACAGTATTATAGTAGTTATATTCTTGTATATAGGGGCAGTATTATAGTAGTTATATTCTTGTATATAGGAGCAGTATTATAGTAGTTATATTCTTGTATATAGCAGTATTATAGTAGATATATTCTTGTATATAGGGGGCAGTATTATAGTAGTTATATTCCTGTATATAGGGGGCAGTATTATAGTCGTTATATTCCTGTATATAGGGGCAGTTTTATAGTAGTTATATTCTTGTACATAGGGGACAGTATTATAGTAGTTATATTCTTGTATATAGGAGCAGTATTATAGTAATTATATTCTTGTATATAGGAGCAGTATTATAGTAGATATATTCTTGTATATAGGATCAGTATTACAGTACATATATTCTTGTATATAGGAGGCAGTATTATAGTAGTTATATTCTTGTATATAGGAGCAGTATTATAGTAGTTATATTCTTGTATATGGGGGGCGTATTATAGAAGTTATATTCTTGTATATAGGAGCAGTATTATAGTAGTTATATTCTTGTATATAGGGGCAGTATTATAGTAGTTATATTCTTGTATATAGGGTCAGTATTATAGTAGTTATATTCTTGTATATAAGAGGCAGTATTATAGTAGTTATATTCTTGTACATAGGGGACAGTATTATAGTAGTTATATTCTTGTATATAGGAGCAGTATTATAGTAATTATATTCTTGTATATAGGAGCAGTATTATAGTACATATATTCTTGTATATAGGAGGCAGTATTATAGTAGTTATATTCTTGTATATAGGAGGCAGTATTATAGTAGTTATATTCTTATACATAGGGGGCAGTATTATAGTAGTTATATTCTTGTACATAGGGGGCAGTATTATAGTAGTTATATTCTTGTATATAGGGGGCAGTATTATAGTAGTTATATTCTTGTATATAGGAGCAGTATTATAGTAGTTATATTCTTGTATATAGGGGGCAGTATTATAGTAGTTATATTCTTGTATATAGGAGGCAGTATTATAGTAGTTATATTCTTGTATATAGGAGCAGTATTATAGTAGTTATATTCTTGTATATGGGGGGCGTATTATAGAAGTTATATTCTTGTATATAGGAGCAGTATTATAGTAGTTATATTCTTGTATATAGGGGGCAGTATTATAGTAGTTATATTCTTGTATATAGGAGCAGTATTATAGTAGTTATATTCTTGTATATAGGAGCAGTATTATAGTAGTTATATTCTTGTATATAGGGGCAGTATTATAGTAGTTATATTCTTGTATATAGGGGGCAGTATTATAGTAGTTATATTCTTGTAGAGAGATTGCATGTGCAATGGACATCATGTACAAGTGAAGATTGGTGTTCACTGCTTTTGCATTTGTGGCACATAAATGATTATGATGTGCAGATCCTTTACCAAACCTTGGTGACAACTCTATATAACCAGAGGACCACTTACATATGTGTGCTTAGGGTGGGGAGGTGAGATTGTAAACTGCAGAGACATAACTGTATGAGTGATTGAGATATATATATATATATATTATAGCCTAATATAACACAACTAAATTAGATTATTAAAGACTAGTAATATAGAATATTTTCTTAGAAACAACCAGTGGTTACTGCAGCCGTTATCGGCTAAGTGCTGCGCACCTGGCTGAAGATCCTCCGGGCTCCCTCGAAATCATGAATTCTCAACGAGTCTCTTATCTGAAGGATGCAGTGTGACTGACAGACGAAACAGTCTCCAATTCCTATTTCCTCTGGGAGATTGACCTCTTTGTTATGTTCATTTTATTTCGAGCTGTAGTTAATATTTCTTCGCTCTACTTACTGGTGGTACATGGACCATCTGCACTCCACTTGGGTTGTGTCCAGATGTCATCCACTGCTTCAATCTTGATGCAACAGACACATTTGTTTTTTTCAGGCCCTGTTATATTTACACAGATCACAACACTTCTGTCTTCAGCTAAGATGTATAGTTCTCTGCCCGACTTCATTAACATGGCGTAGACAATAGAGAATGTTCTCAAAGGCGGCCGATACCAACCAGCCAAGCAGAGAAGACATTGTACACACTGATGGAAGGACAGCCACTTTATTAAGTCAATAACTCTGTAGCACTGCCTACAACATCCAGTCAGATGCTTCAATTCATTTCCTAACCAAGGAAGCGAAAATGAAACACGTCAGCTAAGAAAATCAGACCTGGAACTGTGGAGAGGCCAATGGCGGGCAGATATCTTACACTAATGGATTTGTTGGCCAACCTAAATCTAGAGAATAATAACTCAAGAATAATCTGTTCAATGAGATCCAGTCACAGGGTCTTGAGGTCTAAAAATTACCACAATAAACCAAGATATTGGATGGTGAGCGCAACATTTTTGGTCAATACGATGGCATTTTTTGTCAATTAAAATTTTTGAATTATGGAATTATGGAATTCTGAGAGAATATATTGGATATTTATTCATATCAGTCTCTACCCAAGTCACCTAAAGACCCAAGGGAAACGTTGCTACTGTATTTTGTCAGTAGACCAAAAGACAACCCATCGACTGTTTTGCAGCCGTGGCTGTTTTTCCAGATGTTAACTCTATGGACCATGTCGATGGCTTCATCACATCCCAATGAGTAACTCGAAGATATATAGCTCTAGCCTTATAACCCAATCACACAACTAGGCTCATAGTCATTGGTGGATAGCAATTCTATATCTGGTCAATGAAGATGGTGATTGTTTTGGACTTAGATCATTAGCCCAGCATGGTTAACTATTGTGCCGCCACCTCACTAAGAACCCACCGCGTCATTAGGAACAAACATAGGAGAAACTATGTTAAAAGACGTAGAACATCTTGTGATGTTTTTTCTTTTTTATGGGTTGTAGACGATGTTTTGGAAGATATTCAATGTACCTCACCCTTTTGTTCCAGATGTTCCCATTTGGAAGGTTAGGAGTTATCAGTTTCATATTTAAATCCTATATCCATGTCAATTGTAAGCACAATAATGATTGCACACAGGTGACTGACTGGCTGATCTCTGCTAATCCACCTGCAAACAATCAAAAAGGGATTAAAATGTGGTCTCGGTCAGCCAAGACTGAAACACACGTTTCTGGAGAACCCGATACCAGCTAGATATTTTATTTCTGTCGTGCTACAATAGACAGAAGGTGCTAACTATTTCATAGAACATAGGGCACCAATAGGCTGGTCGGAATCGGCAAAGCTGCCATGACGTTGATGGAGCTTTGGTTCCATGGTGGATTTTTGTGGAACATCTGAGCATGCAGAAGTGACAAAATCTGGCATCTCCACCAGCTCTCATATTTCTTCTCATACCCTCTGTGAAGTAAAGCAGGCTTCAGCCACATTGAGGGTGGGAAAGGCTGGTGGGAGTCAGACGCACAGCCGGACACAGCTGCTACAAGGAATGTAGATGAGGCTTGTGAGCATACAACAGCCCCCTGACCTTTCACTAGTGTCCATGTCACACTTGGTGGGATATTTTGTATTCGTGTAGACATCTTGAAGACGAAGGCCAAGAGAAAATGTTTCTGAGCTATGGTTCCACAGACACGTATGGAAAGATATCCTCAAAGAACCTTCAGTTCTCAGAGGAGAACGGATGATGTTCTACTGTTACATAGGTTTTAATGTTGAAAACAAAAATTCATCAAGATGAAACTTATTATACGGACTAGATGTCTGTGCGATGGAAGGCAAAACAAAACCCATGTAGGAGCAGTTACTGGATCATTCCAAGTTTCAATGCAGTCTGTCTGTTCCACCAATAAATAGCCCCTTTTATATGGGTTGCTGATGGCCATCTCCCAAATGTGTCGACCAGGAGGTCCCATATGAAGCTCTTGAGTTACAAAAGATTATTCTTATACATGGTTTGGAAATTGGGGGTTCTAGAAACAAACATTCAAAGTCCCGGGTTAATAACAGACCAATTTTTTATGTCAATCAACATCAATAATACTGACACTTGGGGTACAGGATGACGAGACACTGACACTTGGGGTACAGGATGACGAGACACTGACACTTGGGGTACAGGATGACGAGACACTGACACTTGGGGTACAGGATGACGAGACACTGACACTTGGGGTACAGGATGATGAGACACTGACACTTGGGGTACAGGATGATGAGACACTGACACTTGGGGTACAGGATGATGGGACACTGACACTTGGGGGTCAGGATAATGACACACTGACACTTGGGGTACAGGATAATGACATGGACACTTTGGGTGACAAAATAATAACACACTGAACCCAAACGTCTTTGCTCTAATCCCTCTACTGCGCTTCTAGCAGTAAGGCTTCGTTCACATCTGAGCCAGGGTTCCATTCTGACCCTCCGTCGAAGCTTCCCGTCAGAATAGAGCCCTGTCTGAAAAACGAAAGCATAGATTTCCGTTTGCATCACCATTGATTTCAATAGTGACGGATCCAGTGCCAATGGTTTCAGTTTGTCTCAGTTGTGCGAGGGTTCCGTCGTTTTGACAGAATCAATGCCGTAGTCTACTATTATATCTGTCCCCTCGGCCACGTCTTTTTCCAAACATTTGACGTACTGTAATCTCTAAATTCTCGTCACTATAACACACGGCTTTCTTTGCTCATATTAATCAGTGGCCGCTTTCCAGACGAGAATGTCCGAAAATGCATTACTGGCAAGTCTCCCTAATGTTTAGACAATAACCCAACTGTCTGATAAAGACTCTGCACAGGAGAAAGCAAAACAGATCAACAAATTCTGGCCAAGACTATTAATTGGGTGTTTGAGTGGGTGTCATTGCCTGGTGGTCAATGTGTTTATCATTGGCTGCGTAAAGGGGATTTCCACCAACCGAAAAGTAAAATAGATGAACTTGTCCATATCCTTCAGCCCTCCATGTACTAACTTCCTGTTGAGCTTGTGTTTATATACAGCAGTCGATATGAATAAGCAGAGCTGCAGTGTAATGCAAGAGGGAGAGACTGAACATCAGCCTGAGCATCTGATGAGACCGGAAGTAGATTTCAGATTACCTTAGACCCCCCAACAGACAATGCATCTAATTTGGAGTCACTGATCGTACCTTTGACCTATTGGAGCAGAGATAAAAAGCAGCCAACACAGAAGTGTTAGGGGCTAAATGGGGTTGTCCAGTCTAGAAAACTCAGTCATACACCCTATTAGGGAATTCTGAGGAAATAGAGGGGGGGGGGGGTCCTCTGTTCAAGATCCTCAGCTCTTGGTCAGAGTGGAGAGCAGTTACATAGAGCGTCTCTCTCTCGCTCTCTGGAGGATCTGTCCTGTATTACACAGACAACACATTGATATGAATGGACAATGTGTAATGCTTCATCTCTCCTGTGGTAGCGCTGCAGCACAGCTAAACACTTATTGACCGGTTTCCCTGTAAATTATAGTTGATCACTAGGGTCCCAGCAGGAGGACACAGATTAATTTCTTGTCAAGGGACACTTTCAGTAGGGATTGTCAAAAGCGGTGAATCGCTTTAAATATAATTGTTTGGACCCCAACTGGAACGTTAAATAGATTATAATCAGAATTAACTAGTAATATTTGTTAGACATTTGTCTCATGCCTCTCAAGCATACCGAAATATCTCAATTATGCTATGGTCTCATGGCGAGATTTGATCAGCTGCGAGTCGCCGTAAAATTGAGATCTTGCCATGACTTTGATAAATACTTGTCAAAGTTTGAGAAGGGAAAAGTGTCAACATTTAAGTATACCCCGCCCATTTATATAGGACATGCCCTGAATCTATGGCAATCACAAATAGTGCACATGCCCCCTTTCACCATACACCTAAATACAGACCCCCTAAATAAATACAGACCCCCAGATCAGACCTCTAAATACATACCCCATACCAGACCCCCTAATACATACCCAAGACCCCATAGAAATCAGACCAGACCCCTACATAAATTCACACCTCAGACCAGACCCCCTAAATAAATACAGACCCCAGACCCCAAATACAGCCCTCAGACCAGATCCCCTAAATAAAAACATACCCAGACCCTATAAATACAGACCTGAGACAAGACCCCCTAAATAAATACATACCTCAGACCAGACCTAAATGCAGACCTTAGACCAGATCCCATAAATAAATACAGACCCCCTAAATACGGACCTCAAATTAGAAACCCTAAATACAGACCTCAGACCAGACCCCTAAATACATACCACAGACCCCCTAAATACAGACCTCAGACAAGACATGGCAGTGGTGACCGGCAGTGAGGGTTACTGCAAGAATGGTGAGAGGTGAGTATGTTGTGAGGACGTGGGGCACCCGGGATATTTGCGCAAGTCTGCTTTATTGTCTCCCTGATTTGCCACAAGGGAAGTCATCAGAATTATTGCATTAGTTGTGCATCTCTAGCCACCACCACCAGCGCCACCACCACCAGCGCCACCACCACCAACGCCACCATCACCAACGCCATCACCACCACCACCTTCAGCGCCACCACCACCAACGCCACCATCACCAACGCCACCATCATCAGCGCCACCACCATCAGCGTCACCACCACCAACACCAACGCCACCATCACCAACGCCACCACCATCAGCGCCACCACCACCCACACCAACGCCACCAGCACCACCACCACCAGCGCCACCACCATCAGCGCCACCACCATCAGCGCCACCACCATCAGCGCCACCACCACCAGCGCCACCACCACCAACGCCACCATCACCAACGCCATCACCACCACCACCTTCAGCGCCACCACCACCAACGCCACCATCACCAACGCCACCATCATCAGCGCCACCACCATCAGCGTCACCACCACCAACACCAACGCCACCATCACCAACGCCACCACCATCAGCGCCACCACCACCCACACCAACGCCACCAGCACCACCACCATCAGCGCCACCACCATCAGCGCCACCACCATCAGCGCCACCACCATCAGCGCCACCACCATCAGCGTCACCAACACCAACATCACCAACGCCACCACCATCAGCGCCACCACCACCCACACCAACGCCACCAACACCAGCACCACCACCACCAACGCCACCACCATCAGCGCCACCACCATCAGCGCCACCACCATCAGCGTCACCATCTTCAGCGTCACCACCTTCAGCGTCACCACCATCAGCGCCACCACCATCAATTCACCACCACCACCATTAAAACTACTATCACCACCTCGACTACCACCTCCACCACACAGGGAAACATTGAGTTTGCGAGTGAGTCGTAGTAATGCTGCGGTTTTGACAATGGTGTCCTAGCATCAATTGAACAAAACATTGACTTAGACCTATAGAAAGGCCGCAGGACTCGTGTATCAGTCGTATTGTTGATCTCACTAGTGTTACCCACTCCTAAACTAATGAAAGGAGCCGCATTGACAAAAATAAATGTTTAACCGCAAAGCGCAGGTGATAAGTACAATTTGACACATTAAACATCGTGGCTCATTAAGTATTTTATGTTTCTATCGCACACAAAAAAAATACCCCCACCCACTGTCACGACTAAAATTACACACATATATGGAAGTCACTGCGGCCTACTATTAATCCTTCATCCACGTCAAGTCACAGGAAACAGATAACAGTAGGTACACGGCAAAAACACATCACCTTGATGCTGACTGGTAGTAAAAATAATTTTCTTTTTAATGACTGGAGCTTAATACAACATAAAAAGCTTCCAAGATTCCCTGTAATGGACGTTCTTGTTTTCGGTTAATCAGCTGGAAAAATAAAATTCCCTCAAGTCTGGAGATAGAGGAGGGTGGGGGGGGGGGGGGGTGGCACTTTTACCAAATGTCATTTGGCCAGGGAAACTTAGGGCAATATTTCAGAAAACGCCATTTGCCTATAATTATACGTTACATTATAAAACGACAGATTTCAAATGGGTTTCAGCACTAAGGAAGTTTCCCCTCGAAATTGTGATTTTTGCCTTTATCTTCTCTCAAGACATTTCTGGCAATTTGGGATGAAAGCTGTCAGATAGACGAAATCCCTGCCTGATTGATTTTTGTGACAACACTTGAAGAGGAGAAATGAAATAAGGTTGTTAAACAGCCGGGTGATGAGTTACTTGGAATAATACAAGGACTGTGGTTTTTACGGCTGATACAAAGCAGTTGTGACATTATGAAAGCTGCAGAAGACGGATCTGCTTACACAAAGCCGCCATGATCGCTCATCCAAAGGGACTTAAGTATCCCGCTCTTTCGGTTTATGGGCCGGGTTGCATGGCTGAGGGTGTAGCGCTAAAATTATAGACCTCACCTCTTGAATTTTTTTACTTTAATCCCATCAAGAACATAAGTGATAAAACCAAAAGTGTTAACTGTACAACTTTAAATTATTCTATAGGGGTTATAATCATTAACCTCTTCTCAGCCATCCCATGTAAATTAACGGGCTAATTGCACGTTCCTCTGTCAGAAGCCCGTAAATTAACATATGTAGTGCTATCGAGGGGGGATCGGGCTGTCAGTGTAACAGTCCGATCCTGTACTATGAATGGGAACATAAATAATCAGTTTAATGTAATATTCAGTATTGTGTTCCCGAAAGCAGAAGCACTACTTCTGCACTTGGGCAGATTCTAGGGAACCCAGTGACATCATTATTGGGATTCCCTGTGCAGAAGGGGCTCAGGGGCATGCAGAGAAGATGTGATCTGCGTCTTCTCTGCATGTCTGCGTATACAGATCATTGATCTAAGGGGGTGTTACCTGTATAAGGGGATAACCGGGAACACAAAGATCATACAAAAGATTTACTACTGTGTCTGCATCCAGAATAAGTCGGAAAATGCAACAAATCTATCATACAGCGTGTGCCACTGTGATAAATTTGGCACATCTTCAAGCTGCCTGGTCTAAGTTTGTTGTCTAAATTTTACACAGCTACGGCTTCGTTCACATCTGCGTCGTGGCTCCGTTCATGGGCTCCGTCTGAGCTTTCCGTCAGGGGAACCCATGAAAGGAATCCAAACGGAAACCATACGTTTCTGTTTGCATCACTATTGATGTCAATGTTGACGCATTCCGTGCCAATGGTTTCCGTTTGTCACCGTTGTGTGAGGGGTCAGTCGTTTTGACGGAATGAATAGCGCAGTCGACTGCAGTACTGATTCCATCAAAACGACAGATCCCTCACACAACGGTGACAAACGGAAACCATTGGCACCGGATCCGTCACCATTGAAATTAATGGTGATGCAAACGGAAACCTATGGTTTCCGTTTGTTTCAGTTTGATTTCCGTTCATGGCTTCCCCTGACGGAAAGGTCTGACGGAACCCATGACCGGAGCCACGACGCAGATGTGAACGAAGCCTTAGTAAACTGCCCCCTTGTGTTTCCTGCTAAACTTAGCCCCATAGTGAAAAAAAATAAAAAAATAAATAAATATAGTAGATTGTAAAATAATAAATAAGTATAAATAAATAAAATGAGAAATAATAAAAAAAGAAAAAGTAAAACAGAAAAAAAAAACCCACACACCTATCTGAACCCGCATACAATCAAAAACTCCCAGTAATATAAGTCCATGAGTCGTCTTCTCCAGGGAAGGTGGGTAACAATGCTTTTCAACCATTTGTTGTTGGGGACAGCTGGGTGACAACCAATATGGCCACCATTACATCTCCCACAAGGGTGGTCACCCAGCTTTTCCAGATGTGAAAATTGCAAATTGGCTTATTTCTGCAAGATATATCCCCCAGTTCTCTATTGTTACTAGGGAGTAGGTACCATAGAGACAAAGAATGTGTCTACTATGGGGCCCCTGGAAAGTTAGAGCCCAGGTCAGGTTGGCTGCATCCCTCATTTTAATGGGTGGTGAGAACCTCTCCTCAGGTCCGACAAACACCGGTGTGGGGAAGTAACCCAAGGATTATGGTAAAGAAATGGGGAAAACCAGTCCCAAGTCCTTCTGTGCAGGTTGTTAGGGGTGTAGTGGGGTTAACCTGGAATAGAAGGGGCCATATTTTAAGGTTTACTATTGAGCCCCTCAACTCTATATAGATTTCATAGATGACATGTGACGGTCCAGCAAGATTTCTGTAAGGACACAAAGGTCATGTAACTTGCGAGGTGCCATGTAACACGCATGGTATTCTATAGGACATGTAATCTTACAGCCCTCGCCATAGGGTCTCATAGTACCCAACCATCCATGGGTCAACTGGCCCCAGAATCACCCCTCGGTCAGATATTTTACACTATTGGGATGCTAGTCCGTAATGGGGCGATATATGGGAAACAATAGGAAAGGGAAGACGGCGTAGAGCTCATGTACGAAGCCTTACACATTGTCTACTGGAAGCAATGCTTCTTATACCTCTGTAATACGGCATCGGATGGAACGTGGTATATGAATCCAGCAGAAAACATGAATTCGGAGGCATACAGAGGTACAGTCTGTCCCCATAAACTTCTCTGTGTCCGTATTACAGCTCAGTACAACTCTAGAAGTAATAATACGGCCAGGATCACTAAGTTCAGTTTAGACCAAGTGCTGGGCACTAAAGAGTTAATCTTTGCAGTCCGTCACCTGTCTGCAGTGGCATGGCTAGCCCCAAAATACCAATATAGGGTTAATCTATGGCTAATGCGGCTATTCACATTCCTGCGCTGAGGGGTTAACTTCACACTGGCATGCTCAGAGCTGCAGTACCAGAAAAGGGGTTAAACAAGTATTATTATTAACCCTATTCTCTCTGGAACATATAAAAATCAAATCTCTATCAAATGAATATGACTGCACATGTGTGGTCTAATGAGGGTTAAATCCGGGCAGAGGAGGCTCATCGGGTATGTACAATACACAGATATAGGCGGACTACAACTACAAGTCCCAGAAGACCCTACCAGATCTATGTCACATGTTGCACAAGGATACAGAGCTGGATAGTAAAAAGTATATATATATATATATGTATATATGTGTGTGTGTGTGTGTGTGTGCATATATATATATACACACACACACACACACACACACACACACACACACACACACACACACACACACACACACATGTATATACTGTATGCATAGAACATTACCAGTGATGGCCAGTGTAGGGCAGTAGAGATTCAGGATCTCCAATAGAAAACATTATGATAGCAGCAGCACTCACCTGTACCAGTCCAGTCCCTTGTCATAGTTCCTATCAAAGAAGTGGGGTTCAGCCCCCACAGCCCTGATGTCAGGGTGGACCCTCAGGAACTCCAGTAGAGCCCTTGTACCCCCTTTCTTCACACCAATAATGATAGACTGTGGCAACTTCTTGCTGCCTTCCCCCAGTGGAGTAAGAGTAATGCCCCCCTGCATAGGGTATGGTACCCCAACTTTGGGGAAAAGCTGACTCCACAGCGCTCCCTGGCGCACATTCACTTTTTGTCCCATCATCCTTTGTAGAATAAGTTTTTTCCGCTTTACCGAGTGCCAGATGGCCAGGTGAGGGTCCAGGTCCATGAATCCAGCGTCCTCCTCCTCAGTGGTCCCAATGATGGGCCCCGGCAGGTTCTGGCACCGATCAGTCAGGCAGTAGAAGACATACAGGGACATGAGCAGGGAGCACAGGATCAGAACAAACTTCCTAAATATACTTCTAGGCAATGCCTCAGGCAAAGCACTGGGGGATGCCATGATCGTCCAAAACATGCCATGTTAGGTGATCCTGAGCCAGGGTGCCATAGCATCACAGCTGTCAGTCAATGAGAACACCCTGCAGCAGCACCAAGCCTTATCTTCTCTGCGCATGTCTGATTGTAAGCTCTGTGGGTCAGTACAATACTGCTTCCATTCACTGCAGTCATGCTCTGCTGTATAAATGTAGAGTCCTCTGTTTTTTTCTTTGCAGTCAACAGCTGAGTTTTGATTTCCACCCAATTGCCATTAACGCATCCATTTAGCTCCTGTGATGTCCCTCCTGTGTGCAGCTGGTCTTATCCTCAGCGTTATTATCATCATCATCATCATCATCATCATCATCATCATCATCATCATCATCATCACTATACAGGGACAGAAGCTGCAGCAATATCTGCTTGGGGAGGCTTAGATGACACTGCAGAATCCCCAGGTGCCCTCCTGTACACACCTCTATCTGTCACTGCCGCTCACACGTGGGGACCACAGCACAAAACTTCTCAATGACATCAGAGAGCAGCGCTGCCACCAATAGCAAGCCGGCACTAACATCAATGGAATGCGTAGTGGCCAATCAGCGGAGGGAGAGGCGTGGCGTGGCTTTCACACCCTCTATGAAAGCTTTGTCCTTTTAAATGATAGTGAAGGTGTGGGAAGCAGCTCCATGTGTCCGTATAACCGACCTCTGTGGGTTTCCTTATTAGGAGTTATTTTTTGTCATTTATTACTAATAGGTTATAGATTTTTGTTATAAAGTCGCTTTGATAATGCAAGTTATGTAACATACAAAGTAAAACAAATTCTACCTATCTATACATATATTTATATATGTATATACGTGTGCATTTTGTAAATAGATGGATATGATATAGATAGATAACGTGTATTCATCATGCCCCCTATAGACAAGAAAATAACTACTACAATACTGTCCCTATATACAAGAATATAACTACTATAATACTGCTCCTATATACAAGAATATAACTACTATAATACTGCCCCTATATGCAAGAATATAACGACTATAATACTGCTCCTATATACAAGAATATAACTACTATAATACTGCTCCTATATACAAGAATATAACTACTATAATACTGCCTCCTATATACAAGAATATAACTACTATAATACTGCCCCTATATACAAGAATATAACTACTATAATACTGCCCACTATATACAAGAATATAACTACTATAATACTGCTCCTATATACAAGAATATAACTACTATAATACTGCTCCCTATATACAAGAATATCTACTATAACACTGCCCCCTATATACAAGAATATAACTACTATAATACTGCTCCTAGATACAAGAACATAACTACTATAATACTGCCCCTATATACAAGAATATAACTACTATAATACTGCTCCCTATATACAAGAATATAACAACTATAATACTGCCTCTATATACAAGAATATAACTACTATAATACTGCCCCCTATATACAAGAATATAACTACTATAATACTGTGCCTATATACTAGAATATAACTACTATAATACTGCCCCCATATACAAGAATATAACTACTATAATACTGCCCCTATATACAATAATATAACTACTATAATGCTGCCCCTATATACAAGAATATACCTACTATAATACTGACCCTATATACAAGAATATAACTACTATAATACTGCTCCTATATACAAGAATATAACTACTATAATACTGCCTCCTATATACAAGAATATAACTACTATAATACTGCCCTATATACAAGAATATAACTACTATAATACTGCTCCTATATACAAGAATATAACTACTATAATGCTGACCCTATATACAAGAATATACCTACTATAATACTGCCCCTATATACAAGAATATAACTACTATAATACTGCTCCTACATACAAGAATATAACTACTATAATACTGCTCCTATATACAGAGACTAACTACTATAATACTGCCCCTATATACAAGAATATAACTACCATCATACTGCTCCCTATATACAAGAATATAACTACTATAATACTGCTCCCTATATACAAGAATATAACTAATATAATACTGCCCCCTATATACAAGAATATAACTACTATAATACTGCTCCTATATACAAGTATATAACTACTATAATACTGCTCCTATATACAAGAATATAACTACTATAATACTGCCTCCTATATACAAGAATATAACTACTATAATACTGCTCCCTATATACAAGAATATACCTACTATAATACTGCCCCTATATACAAGAATATAACTACTATAATACTGCTCCTACATACAAGAATATAACTACTATAATACTGCTCCTATATACAAGACGAACTACTATAATACTGCTCCCTATATACAAGAATATAACTACTATAATACTGCCTCCTATATACAAGAATATAACTACTATAATACTGCTCCCTATATACAAGAATATAACTAATATAATACTGCCCCCTATATACAAGAATATAACTACTATAATACTGCCCCTATATACAAGAATATAACTACTATAATACTGCTCCTATATACAAGAATATAACTACTATAATACTGCCTCCTATATACCAGAATATAACTACTATAATACTGCCCCTATATACAAGAATATAATTACTATAAGGGCGTGACCACACGTAGCGGAATTGCTCTGGAATTCCGCTGCGGCCAGTCCGCAGTGGAAATCCGCAGCGGACCCGTTTCTCCATTGCCTTCCACAGCTTTGTGGTTGGGTTCGTTTACACGTTGCGGACAATTCCGCTGCGGAGCATAGGCTGCGGTGCGGAATTTGGTGTCCGCAGCATACAATGGTTGTTGCGGACGTGTGGCGGACTTGTTGCGGACTCATTGCGGAATTTCTCCATTGACTTCAATGGAGATTCAAAATTCCACAATGAAGTTCGCAGATGTTATGTAGATGTTATGTGTGCTGCGGAGCGTATTGGTTTTACTAACATGACATTTCTACATTCTGGCTGGACCTATGTATTTCTAGGTCTACAGCCAGACTGAGGAATACAATGGGGCTCCCGTAATTATGGGTGACTACGTGTGTGCACCCATAATTACGGGTGACTACGTGTGTGCACCCATAATTACGGGAGCGTTGCTAGGCGACGTCCGTAAATAGTCACTGTCCAGGGTGCTGAAAGAGTTAAGCGATCGTCAGTAAATGTTTCAGCACCCTGGACAGTGACTTCCGATCACAAGATACATCAACCTGTAAAAAAAATAGAAGTTCCTACTTACCGAGAACTCTCTGCTTCTTCCTCCAGTCCGGCCTCCCGGGATAACGTTTCAGTCTAAGTGACGGCTGCAGCCAATCACAGGCCAATCACAGGCTGCAGCCAATCACAGGCTGCAGCAGTCACATGGACTGCCGCGTCATCCAGGGAGGTCGGGCTGGATGGCGAAAGAGGGACGCGTCACCAAGACAACGGCCGGGTAAGTATGAATTTCTGTTACTTTTACTAGGGAAAGGGCTGTCCCTTCTCTCTACCCTGCACTGATAGAGAGAAGGGAAAGTACTTTCACCTGAAGACGCAACGGCTAATCCGCATCAATTTAATGCCCAATTTAGGCAAAGCCGCAACAGAATCTGCAACGCAGATTCTGTGCGGCATTGATGCGGACAGTGGCGGAAAAAATCCGCCACGTCTGGGCATGCCCTAATACTGCTCCTATATACAAGAATATAACTACTATAATACTGCTCCCTATATACAAGAATATAACTACTATTACACTGCTCCTATATACAGGAACATAACTACTATAATACTGCTCCTATATACAAGAATATAACTACTATAATACTGCTCCCTATATACAAGAATATAACTACTATAATACTGCTCCTATATACAAGAATATAACTACTATAATACTGCCCCCTTTATACAAGAATATAACCACTATAAGGGCATGGCCCCACGTGGCGGTTTTCCTCCGCAACTGTCCGCATCAATGCCGCACAGATTCTGCGTTGCAGATTCTGTGGCGGATCTGCCAAAATGTGCAGTAAATTGATGCGGACTGGCTGCTGCGTATTGCGGTGAAAGTACTTCCCTTCTCTCTATCAGTGCAGAATAGAGAGAAGGGACAGCACTTTCCCTAGTGAAAGTAAAAGAATTTCCTACTTACCGGCCGTTGCCTTGGTGACGCGTCCCTCTCTTCACATCCAGCCCGACCTCCCTGGATGAAGCAGCAGTCCATGTGACCGCTGCAGCCTGTGATTGGCTGCAGCTGTCACTTAGACTGAAACGTCATCCTGGGAAGCCGGACTGGAGAATGAAGCAGGGAGTTCTCGTAAGTATGAAATTCTTTTTTTTTCTTCAGGTTGATGTATATTGGGATCGGTAGTCACTGTCCAGGGTGCTGAAACAGTTACCGCCGATCGCTTAACTCTTTCAGCACCCTGGACAGTGACTATTTACTGACGTCGCCTAGCAACGCTCCCGTAATTATGGGTGCACACACATAGTCACCCGTAATTACGGGAGCCCCATTGACTTCCTCAGTCTGGCTGTAGACCTAGAAATACATAGGTCCAGCCAGAATGAAGAAATGTCATGTTCAAAAAGCAATATGCATCCGCAGCACACATAACATGTGCATGACATCTGCGGACTTCATTGCGAAATTTAGAATCTCCAAGTCAATGGATAACTTCCGCAATGAGTCCGCAACCAGTCCGCCACTGGTCCGCAACATCCATTGTATGCTGCGGACACCAAATTCCGCACCGCAGCCTATGCTCCGCAGCGGAATTTTCAGCCTCGTCTAAACGAAGCCTACTAAAAAGAAGTGGGAGGCAATGGAGAGACGGGTCCGCTGCGGATTAACGCTGCGGAGTGTCCGCAGTGGAATTCAAGAGCAATTCCGCCACATGGGGCTTTGCCCTAATACTGCCCCTATACACAAGAATATAACTACTATAATACTGCCCCCCTATATACAAGAATATAACTACTATAATACTGCTCCTATATACAAGAATATAACTACTATAATACTGCCTCCTATATACAAGAATATAACTACTATAATACTGCTCCTATATACAAGAATATAACTACTATAATACTGACCCTATATACAAGAATATACCTACTATAATACTGCCCATATATACAAGAATATAACTACTATAATACTGCTCCCTATATACAAGAATATAACTACTATAATACTGCCCCTATATACAAGAATATAACTACTATAATACTGCCCCTATATACAAGAATATAACTACTATAATACTGCCCCCTTTATACAAGAATATAATTACTATAATACTGCCCTATATACAAGAA
This sequence comes from Rhinoderma darwinii, assembly GCF_050947455.1. Taxonomy (NCBI): domain Eukaryota; kingdom Metazoa; phylum Chordata; class Amphibia; order Anura; family Rhinodermatidae; genus Rhinoderma; species Rhinoderma darwinii. Next base: position 67,946,424 of record NC_134699.1, read on the forward strand.
TATAACTACTATAATACTGCCCCCTATGTACAAGAATATAACTACTATAATACTGCTCCTATATACAAGAATATAACTACTATAATACTGCTCCTATATACAAGAATATAACTACTATAATACTGCCCCCTATATACAAGAATATAACTACTATAATACTGCCCCTTTTATACAAGAATATAACCACTATAATACTGCCCCTATACACAAGAATATAACTACTATAATACTGCCCCCCTATATACAAGAATATAACTACTATAATACTGCTCCTATATACAAGAATATAACTACTATAATACTGCCCCCTTTATACAAGAATATAACCACTATAATACTGCCCCTATACACAGGAATATAACTACTATAATACTGCCCCCCTATATACAAGAATATAACTACTATAATACTGCCCCCTATATACAAGAATATAACTACTATAATATTGCCCCTATATTCAAGAATATAACTACTATAATACTGCCCCCTATATACAAGAATATAACTACTATAATATTGCCCCTATATTCAAGAATATAACTACTATAATACTGCTCATATATATATATAAGAATATAACTACTATAATACTTTCCCCTATATACAAGAATATTACTACTATAATACTGCCCCCTATATACAAGAATATAACTACTATAATACTGCTTCTATATACAAGAATATAACTACTATAATACTGCTCCTATATACAAGAATATAACTTCTATAATACTGATCCTATATACAAGAATATAACTACTTTAATACTGCCCCCTATATATAAGAATATAACTTAGAATACTGCCCCTATATACAAGAATATAACTAGTATATTACTGCTCCTATATACAAGAATATAATTAATATAATACTGCTGCTATATACAAGAATATAACTACTATAATACTGCCCCTATATACAAGAATATAACTACTATAATACTGCCCCCTATATACAAGAATATAACTACTATAATACTGCCCCCTATATACAAGAATATAACTACCACTATACCACCATATAACTACCACTATATACAAGAATATACAAGAATATAACTACCACTATATACAAGAATATAACTTCTATAGAACTGCTCCTATATACGAGAATATAACTACTATAATACTGTCCCCTATATACAAGAATATACTGTAATACTGCCCCTATATGCAAGAATATAACTACTATAATACTGCCCCCTATATTCAAGAATATAACTACTATAATACTGCCCCCTATATACAAGAATATAACTAATATAATACTGCTCCTATATACAAGACTATAACTACTATAATACTGCTCCTATATACAATAATATAACTACTATAATACTGCTGCTATATACAAGAATATAACTACTATAATACTGCTCCTATATACAAGAATAGAACTACTATAATACTGCTCCTATATACAAGACTGTAATGGCAGGAAGGAGGTGAAGGGAAAGTGAGCCCTAATCTACCCACCGCCCTGTCCCTGCCTACTTGCAACGACCCGCCCTAGGCGACGAGGTACAACTGGGCGGCGGTCCCTATGCTGGCTAAGTGCACAGGAAGACAAACAGGGAACACGCAAGGGAAGGGGCAGTAGCCACGGAACGCCACGAGGAAACGGGGCGGCGAACGAACAGTCAGGACCAGGACGAAGTGAGTACACCCGAGCGGACACGGAGACAGAAGCAAGCCAGGGCAAGCAAAGCAGGTCAAGCAGAACTGCAGCAAGGCAGAAGCACGGCAGAAGCAGGCTGGAGCAAGCAGCAGTGGGGCCAGGAATCCAAAAGAATTACAAGCACTGAGGGAGAGCACAGGGCAGGTAATAAAGGGCAGGGGGCGGAGCTAACTCCGAGAGACCAGGCCGCGATAGGCTCTCCCACTCCTGAGCCTGCCACCCTGGTTGGTGGGAGAAGGTGTCAGTCGAACAGGTCTGGCCTCAGGTGTGGATTGATTAATCCCAGGAGTGTAGCTAGATGAAGTACCTGGCAGATCCCTAACAGTACTCCCCCTTTTATGAGGGGCCACCGGACCCTTACTAAGGGGACCCGGTTTAGTGGGGAAGAGGAGGTGGAACCTCCTGATCAATACCCCAGCGTGAACATCACGGGCAAGTACCCAAGTCCTCTCCTCCGGCCCGTATCCTCTCCAATGGACCAGGTACTGGAGGGAGCCCTGGACCATCCTACTGTCCATAATCTTGGCCACCTCGAATTCCACCCCCTCAGGGGTGAGAACGGGAACAGGAGGTATCCTCGAGGGGGACCAGGACGGGGAGCAGCGTTTAAGGAGGGAGGCATGGAAGACGTCATGTATGCGAAAGGATGGGGGGAGCTCCAGACGGAAGGATACATGGTTGAGGACTTCAATGATCTTATAAGGTCCAATAAATCGGGGAGCAAACTTCCTGGACGGGACCTTAAGGCGCAAGTTCCTGGACGACAACCAGACCAAATCCCCGACGACAAACCGGGGGTTAGCAGAACGTCTACTATCCGCCTGAATCTTTTGTGCGCTCTGGGACGCCTCTAGGTTCTTCTGAACCTGGGCCCAGACAGTGCACAGTTCCCGATGAACCTCCTCTACCTCAGGATTATTGGAACAACCAGGGGAGACGGAGGAGAACCTAGGGTTAAACCCGAAATTACAGAAAAACGGGGAGACCCCTGACGAGTTACTGACCCGGTTATTCAGGGAAAATTCAGCAAGGGGAAGGAATGAGACCCAATCGAATTGACAGTCAGAGATGAAACACCTTAAATATTGTTCCAGGGATTGGTTGGTCCTTTCCGTTTGGCCATTGGTTTCGGGATGGAAGGCGGAGGAGAAGGACAGATCAATCTCCAACTTTTTACAAAAAGCTCTCCAAAATAAGGAAACAAATTGTACCCCTCTGTCAGAAACGATATTGACTGGGGCCCCATGGAGACGCAGGATGTGTTTCACAAACAAAGAAGCTAACGTCTTGGCGTTAGGTAGCTTCTTAAGGGGCACAAAGTGGCACATCTTGCTGAAGCGGTCGACTACCACCCACACCACCGACTTGCCCTGAGATGGAGGCAAATCGGTGATAAAATCCATGGAGATATGGGTCCAAGGTCTCTGGGGAATGGGCAAGGAACGTAGTAGGCCCGCAGGTCGGGACCTAGGGGTTTTGGACCTAGCGCAAACCTCACAAGCGGCGACGTAAGCCCTAACATCTTTAGGCAACCCAGGCCACCAATAGTTTCTGGTAATGAGGTGTTTGGTGCCCAGGATGCCAGGATGACCGGATAGAGCGGAGTCATGGTTTTCCCTGAGTACCCTCAGCCGGTATTGCAGGGGAACAAACAGTTTGTCCCCAGGGACGTTCCCGGGAGCTGCACCCTGATCAGCCGCGATATCAGAAGCTAAATCAGAATCCGTGGCAGAGACGATTATACCAGGGGGTAAAATACAAGCGGGATCCTTCTCGGAAGGAGGATTGGCCATGAAACTACGTGACAGAGCGTCAGCCTTAATATTCTTGGACCCAGCCCTATAGGTAACCAAGAAATTAAATCTGGTAAAGAATAGTGCCCACCGAGCTTGTCTAGGATTAAGCCTCCGGGCCGATTCTAGGAAAACCAGATTCTTGTGATCCGTAAGGACCGTTACCTGGTGTCTGGCCCCCTCCAGGAAGTGCCGCCACTCCTCAAAAGCCCATTTAATGGCTAGAAGTTCGCGGTTGCCAATATCATAGTTACTCTCCGTGGGCGAAAACTTCCTAGAGAAGTAAGCACAGGGGCGGAGATGGGTGAGGGAGCTGGTACCCTGGGACAGGACGGCCCCCACTCCCACCTCGGAAGCGTCAACCTCCACAATAAATGGCTCCTCTTGGTTGGGCTGAATCAGCACGGGGGCCGAGATAAAGCACTTCTTGAGAGTCTCAAAGGCCTGGACGGCCTCAGGGGGCCAATGGAGGACATCGGCACCCTTGCGGGTAAGGTCCGTAAGAGGCTTAGCGACGACCGAGAAGTTGGCAATAAATCTCCTGTAATAGTTGGCGAACCCTAAAAAACACTGTAACGCCTTAAGGGAGGCAGGTTGGACCCATTCCGCCACAGCTTGAACCTTGGCAGGGTCCATGCGGAATTCATGAGGAGTGAGGATTTGCCCTAAAAATGGTATCTCCTGTACCCCAAAGACACATTTTTCAGTCTTAGCAAACAGATTATTCTCCCGAAGGACCTGGAGCACCTTCCTGACATGCTCCACGTGGGAGGATCAGTCCTTGGAAAACACCAGTATGTCATCAAGGTACACAACAAGAAAATTACCCAGGTACTCTCTCAGGATTTCATTAATAAAATTCTGGAAGACAGCAGGGGCATTACACAACCCAAAGGGCATGACCAGGTATTCGAAATGACCCTCGGGTGTGTTGAACGCAGTTTTCCACTCATCCCCCTCTTTGATGCGGATAAGGTTATATGCCCCCCGTAGATCGAACTTAGAAAACCATTGGGCTCCCTGAACCTGATTAAAAAGATCCGGAATCAAAGGAAGTGGGTACTGGTTCCTTACGGTGACCTTATTCAGGTTACGATAATCAATGCACGGCCTAAGACCACCATCCTTCTTCCCCACGAAGAAGAAGCCAGCACCTACAGGAGAAGTCGAGGGGCGAATGAAACCCTTGGCTAGGCATTCTTGGATATACACCCTCATCGCTTCACGTTCAGGACATGAAAGATTAAATATCCTACCCTTAGGAAGCTTGGCACCAGGCACCAAATCGATGGCGCAATCGTAATCTCTATGGGGGGGCAACACCTCGGAGGCCTCCTTAGAAAACACATCGGCGAAGTCCTGAACAAACTCAGGAAGTGTGTTTACCTCCTCCCGGGGAGAAATAGAGTTAACAGAAAGACATGACATCAGACATTCATTACCCCATTTGGTGAGATCCCCAGTATTCCAATCAAATGTGGGATTATGCAACTGCAACCAGGGAAGGCCTAAAACCAGATCAGACGATAATCCCTGCATCACCAGTACAGAGCACTGCTCCAAATGCATGGAGCCAACCAGGAGTTCAAAAACAGGAGTATGCTGAGTAAAATAACCATTAGCAAGGGGTGTTGAGTCGATTCCTACTACAGGGATAGGATAAGGTAAATCAATACAAGGCATCTTTAGAGACATAGCAAATTCCACAGACATGATATTAGCAGATGAGCCAGAATCCACGAAAGCACTGCCCGTGGCAGACCGGCCAGCAAACGAGACCTGAAAGGGAAGCAAAATTTTATTGCGTTTCACATTAACGGGAAATACCTGTGCGCCCAAGTGACCTCCCCGATGATCACTTAGGCGCGGAAGTTTTCCGGCTTCTTATTCTTGCGCCTTGGACAGGTGTTCAGTAGATGCTTGTCGTCCCCACAGTAGAAGCAGAGACAATTCATTCTGCGAAACTCCCTACGTTGTCGAGGGGACATGGAGGCCCCGAGTTGCATAGGTACCTCCGAGTCCTCCGTGGAGGGGCGAGGAGACGGGACCTCGGGGGGAATCGCAGAAAAGTCAGAGGGGAGCACACTGAAGCGTTCTAGCTGACGTTCCCTGAGACGTCGGTCAAGTCGTACTGCTAGGGCCATAACCTGGTCAAGGGAGTCAGGCGAGGGGTAGCTAACCAGCAGATCCTTCAGGGCGTCAGATAATCCTAACCTAAACTGGCACCTTAGGGCCGGATCGTTCCACTGAGAAGCTACGCACCACTTCCTAAAATCAGAACAGTATTCCTCAACCGGTCTTCTACCCTGACGTAAGGTCACCAGCTGACTCTCGGCTAAAGCAGTCCTGTCAGTCTCGTCGTAAATGAGTCCGAGGGCAGAGAAAAAACGATCAACAGAGGAAAGTTCAGGGGCGTCAGGAGCCAAGGAGAAGGCCCACTCTTGGGGCCCTTCCTGGAGTCGGGATATGATGATACCCACCCGCTGGTTCTCGGAACCTGAGGAGTGGGGCTTTAGGCGGAAATACAGTCTGCAACTCTCCCGGAAGGAGAGAAACGTCTTACGGTCCCCTGAAAACCGGTCAGGTAACTTGAGGTCGGGTTCTAGAGGTGAGGTGAGGGGTACTACTAAAGCAGCGTCACCCTGATTGACCCTTTGGGCCAGGGCCTGGACCTGTAGGGAGAGGCCCTGCATCTGCTGGGTCAGGGTCTCAAGGGGGTCCATGATAGCGTCAGCGTAGGAGAAATGGTAGACTAGGTAAGGGCTTGTAATTATGTAATGGCAGGAAGGAGGTGAAGGGAAAGTGAGCCCTAATCTACCCACCGCCCTGTCCCTGCCTACTTGCAACGACCCGCCCTAGGCGACGAGGTACAACTGGGCGGCGGTCCCTACGCTGGCTAAGTGCACAGGAAGACAAACAGGGAACACGCAAGGGAAGGGGCAGTAGCCACGGAACGCCACGAGGAAACGGGGCGGCGAACGAACAGTCAGGACCAGGACGAAGTGAGTACACCCGAGCGGACACGGAGACAGAAGCAAGCCAGGGCAAGCAAAGCAGGTCAAGCAGAACTGCAGCAAGGCAGAAGCACGGCAGAAGCAGGCTGGAGCAAGCAGCAGTGGGGCCAGGAATCCAAAAGAATTACAAGCACTGAGGGAGAGCACAGGGCAGGTAATAAAGGGCAGGGGGCGGAGCTAACTCCGAGAGACCAGGCCGCGATAGGCTCTCCCACTCCTGAGCCTGCCACCCTGGTTGGTGGGAGAAGGTGTCAGTCGAACAGGTCTGGCCTCAGGTGTGGATTGATTAATCCCAGGAGTGTAGCTAGATGAAGTACCTGGCAGATCCCTAACACAAGACTATAACTACTATAATACTGCTCCTATATACAAGAATATAACTACTATAATACTGCTCCTATATACAAGAATAGAACTACTATAATACTGCCCCCTATATACAAGAATAGAACTACTATAATACTGCTCCTATATACAAGAATAGAACTACTATAATACTGCTCCTATATACAAGAATAGAACTACTATAATACTGCTCCTATATACAAGACTATAACTACTATAATACTGCCCCTATATACAAGAATATAACTACTATAATACTGCTCCTATATACAAGAATATAACTACTATAATACTGGCCCCTATATACAAGAATATAACTACTATAATACTGCCCCCTATATACAAGAATATAACTGCTATAATACAGCCTCTATATACAAGAATATAACTACTATAATACTGCCTCTATATACAAGAATATAACTACTATAATACTGCTCCTATATACAAGAATATAACTACTATAATACTGCTCCTATATACAAGAATATAACTATATAATACTGCTCCTATTTACAAGAATATAACTACTATAAGGGCAAAGCCCCACGTGGCGGAATTGCTCTGGAATTCCGCTGCGGACGCTCCGCAGCGTTAATCCGCAGCGGACCCGTTTCTCCATTGCCTTTCACTGCTTTTTAGTAGGCTTCGTTTAGACGATGCGGAAAACTCCGCTGCGGAGCATAGGCTGTAGTGCGGAATTTGGTGTCCGCAGCATACAATGGATGTTGCGGACCTGTGGCGGACTGGTTGCGGACTCATTGTGGAAGTTCTCCATTGACTTCAATGGAGATTCTAAATTCCGCAATGAAGTCCGCAGATGTCATGTACATGTTATGTGTGCTACGGAGCGTATTGATTTTTTAACATGACATTTCTTCATTCTGGCTGGACCTATGTATTTCTAGGTCTACAGCCAGACTGATGAAGTCAATGGGGCTCCCGTAATTACGGGTGACTACGTGTGTGCACCCGTAATTATGGAAGCGTCGCTAGGCGACGTCAGTAAATAGTCACTGTCCAGGGTGCTGAAAGAGTTAAGCGATCGGCAGTAACTGTTTCAGCACCCTGGACAGTGACTACCGATCACAATATACATCAACCTGTAAAAAAAATAGAAGTTCATACTTACCGAGAACTCCCTGCTTCTTTCTCCAGTCCGGCTTCTCAGGATGACGTTTCAGTCTAAGTGACGGCTGCAGACAATCACAGGCCAATCACAGGCTGCAGCGGTCACATGGACTGCTGCGTCATCCAGGGAGGTCGGGCTGGATGCCGAAAGAGGGACGCGTCACCAAGGCAACGGCCGGTAAGTATGAAATTATTTTACTTTCACTAGGGAAAGTGCGGTCCCTTCTCTCTATCCTGCACTGATAGAGAGAAGGGAAGTACTTTCACCTCAATACGCAACGGCCAGTCCGCATCAATTTACTGCACATTTTGGGCAGATCCGCCACAGAATATGCAACGCAGATTCTGTGCGGCATTGATGCGGACAGTTGCGGAAGAAATACGCCACGTGGGGCCATGCCCTAATACTGCCCCCAATTTTGAATAATATCACTACTATAATACTGCCCCTATATACAAGAATATAACTACTATAATACTGCCCCCTATATACAAGAATATAACTACTATAATACTTCCCCCTATATACAAGAATATAACTACTATAATACTGCTCATATATATAAGAATATAACTACTATAATACTTTCCCCTATATACAAGAATATAACTACTATAATACTGCCCCCTATATACAAGAATATAACTACTATAATACTGCTCCTATATACAAGAATATAACTTCTATAATACTGCTCCTATATACAAGAATATAACTACTTTAATACTGCCCCCTATATATAAGAATATAACTTAGAATACTGCCCCTATATACAAGAATATAACTAGTATATTACTGCTCCTATATACAAGAATATAACTACTATAATACTGCTGCTATATACAAGAATATAACTACTATAATACTGCTTCTATATACAAGAATATAACTACAATAATACTGCCCCCTATATACAAGAATATAACTACTATAATACTGCTCCCTATATACAAGAATATAACTTCTATAGTACTGCTCCTATATACGAGAATATAACTACTATAATACTGTCCCCTATATACAAGAATATACTATAATACTGCCCCTATATACAAGAATATAACTACTATAATACTGCTCCTATATACAAGACTATAACTACTATAATACTGCTCCTATATACAAGAATATAACTACTATAATACTGCTCCTATATACAAGAATATAACTACTATAATACTGCTCCTATATAGAAGAATATAACTGCTATAATACTGCCCCCTATATACAAGAATATAACTACTATAATACTGCTCCTAAATACAAGAATATAAATATTATAATACTGCTCCCTATATACAAGAATATAACTTCTATAATACTGCTCCTATATACGAGAATATAACTACTATAATACTGTCCCCTATATACAAGAATATAACTACTATAATACTGTCCCTATATGCAAGAATATAACTACTATAATACTGCTCCCTATATACAAGAATATAACTACTATAATACTGCCCCTATATTCAAAAATATAACTACTATAATACTGCCCCCTATATACAAGAATATAACTACTATAATACTGCCCCCTATATACAAGAATATAACTAATATAATACTGCTCCTATATACAAGAATATAACTACTATAATACTGCTCCTATATACAAGACTATAACTACTATAATACTGCTTCTATATACAAGAATATAACTACTATAATACTGCTCCTATATACAAGAATATAACTACTATAATACTGCCCCCTATATACAAGAATATAACTACTATAATACTGCCCCTATATACAAGAATATAACTACTATAATACTGCTCCTATATATAAGAATATAACTACTATAATACTGTCCCCTATATACAAGAATATAACTACTATAATACTGCTCCCTATTGTAATGGCGGGGGGTAGGGAGACGGACAAGTGAGCCCTAATCTACCCGCCACTCTGTCCCTGCCTACTTGCAACGACCCGCCCTAGGCGACGGGGTACAACTGGGCGGCGGTCCCTGCGCTCAGTAAGTGCACGACAAACATACAAAGGAACACAAGCAAGGAAATGGGGCAGTTGCCCACGGCAACGCCGTGAGCAACCAGAGTGGTGAACGAGCCGAGTCAAGCCAGGAGTGTGCGAGGTACAAAACGAAGAGCAGAAGAGTAGTCGGTAAGCCAGGGTCTGTATGGAGCAGGATCAAAAATAGCAGGAGCTGTAGCTGGGCCAGGAAACCACAAGAAAAGAATCACAAGCACAGAGGGACAGGAAGGGCAGGCTTAAATAGACCGAGGGCGGGAGCTAGCTGAGTCTGGCCAGGTTACGATAGGCTCTCCCACTCCTAAGCCTGCCAGCCACAGTGGTGGAAGCAGGAGTCAGTCTCAGGGATGTAGCCTCAGGTGCTGACTGATTAATTCTGGGAGTTAACCCCGAAGCTGTGCCTGGCAGATCCTTTACAGTACCCCCCCTTTTATGAGGGGTCACCGGACCCTTTCTAAGTGGACCTGGCTTACTGGGGAAACGCAGGTGGAACCTCCTGAACAATACCCCAGCGTGAACATCCCGGGCGGGTACCCAAGTCCTCTCCTCGGGCCCGTATCCTCTCCAATGGACCAGGTACTGGAGGGAGCCTTGGACCATCTTGCTGTCCACAATCCTGGCCACCTCGAATTCCACCCCCTCAGGGGTGAGGACGGGAACAGGAGGTCTCCTCGAGGGAGCCAAGGACGGGGAACAGCGTTTGAGGAGGGAGGCATGAAACACGTCGTGTATACGAAAAGACGGGGGTAACACCAGCCGGAAGGAGACAGGATTGAGGACCTCAATGACCTTATATGGCCCAATAAACCGGGGAGCAAACTTCTTGGACGGAACCTTGAGACGCAAGTTCCTAGACGACAACCACACCAGATCCCCGACCATAAACAGGGGGTTAGCAGAACGTTTTTTTATCAGCCTGAGTTTTTTGTACGCTCTGGGACACCTCTAGGTTTTTCTGAACCTGGGCCCAGACTGTGCACAGTTCCCGATGAACGACCTCTACCTCGGGATTGTTGGAACTACCAGGTGAAACGGAGGAGAACCGTGGATTAAACCCAAAATTACAAAAAAAAGGAGAGACCCCTGACGAGTTACTGACCCGGTTATTAAGGGAAAATTCGTCGAGGGGAATGAAAGAGACCCAATCAAATTGACAGTCAGAGACAAAACACCTTAAGTATTGTTCTAGAGATTGATTAGTCCTCTCCGTTTGGCCATTGGTTTCAGGATGGAAGGCAGATGAGAAGGACAGATCAATCCCCAACTTCATACAGAAGGCTCTCCAAAACAATGAAACAAATTGTACCCCTCTGTCCGAAACAATATTGACAGGGACCCCATGGAGACGCAGGATGTGTTTGACAAACAAGGTAGCCAACGTCTTGGCGTTGGGTAGTTTCTTGAAAGGCACAAAGTGGCACATCTTACTGAAGCGGTCCACCACCACCCACACCACTGACTTGCCTTGGGATGGAGGCAAATCGGTGATAAAATCCATGGAGATATGTGTCCAACGTCTCTGGGGAATGGGCAACGAACGCAGTAAGCCCGCTGGTCGGGACCTGGGAGTCTTGGACCTAGCACAAACCTCACAAGCGGCGACGTAGGCCTTAACGTCTTTAGGCAACCCAGGCCACCAATAATTTCTGGTAATGAGGTGTTTGGTACCCAGGATGCCTGGATGGCCAGATAGTGCGGAGTCATGATTTTCCCTAAGTACCCTTAGCCGGAATTGCAGGGGAACAAACAGCTTGTTCTCCGGAAGGTTCCCGGGAGCTGAACCTTGATCAGCAGCAATATCAGAGACTAAATCAGAATCGATCGAGGAAATGATTATACCTGGAGGCAAAATACAAGCAGGATCTTCCTCCGAAGGAGGGCTGGCCATGAAGCTACGCGACAGTGCATCAGCCTTAATATTTTTAGACCCAGCCCTATAGGTAACCAAAAAATTGAATCTGGTAAAAAATAACGCCCATCGAGCTTGTCTCGGGTTTAGCCTCCGGGCAGATTCTAGGAAAACCAGATTCTTGTGGTCGGTAAGGACCGTTACCTGGTGCCTAGCCCCCTCCAGGAAGTGGCGCCACTCTTCAAATGCCCATTTAATGGCTAAGAGTTCGCGGTTGCCAATATCATAGTTACTTTCAGTTGGCGAAAACTTCCTGGAGAAGTAGGCACAGGGGCGGAGATGGGTGAGGGACCCGGTACCCTGGGACAAGACAGCCCCCACTCCCACCTCAGATGCGTCAACTTCCACGATAAATGGCTCCATTTGGTTGGGCTGAACCAGCACCGGGGCCGAGATAAAGCACTTCTTAAGGACCTCAAATGCCTGGACAGCCTCAGGAGGCCAGTGGAGGAGATCAGCACCTTTGCGAGTGAGGTCCGTAAGGGGCTTAGCGATGACCGAGAAGTTAGCAATAAATCTCCTGTAATAATTAGCGAACCCCAAAAAACACTGTAACGCCTTCAGGGAGGCAGGTTGGACCCATTCCGCCACAGCCTGAACCTTGGCGGGGTCCATGCGGAATTCATGAGGAGTGAGGATTTGACCCAAAAATGGAATCTCCTGTACCCCAAACACACATTTTTCGGTTTTGGCAAACAGTTTGTTTTCCCGAAGGACCTGGAGCACCTTCCTGACATGCTCAATGTGGGAGGACCAGTCCTTGGAAAACACCAGTATGTCATCAAGGTACACTACCAGAAATATCCCCAGGTAATTTCTCAAAATCTCATTTATGAAATTCTGGAAGACCGCAGGGGCATTACACAACCCAAAGGGCATGACGAGGTATTCGAAATGGCCTTCGGGCGTGTTAAACGCAGTCTTCCACTCATCCCCCTCTTTGATGCGAATAAGGTTATACGCCCCCCGTAGATCCAATTTAGAAAACCATTGGGCCCCCTGAACCTGATTAAAGAGATCAGGAATCAAAGGAAGGGGATACTGGTTCCTTACCGTGACCTTATTCAGGCTACGGTAGTCAATGCATGGCCTAAGACCACCATCCTTCTTCCCTACGAAGAAGAAGCCAGCACCTACCGGAGAAGAAGAGGGACGAATGTACCCTTGGCCAGGGATTCCTGGATATACACTCTCATGGCTTCACGTTCGGGACAGGAAAGATTAAATATCCTGCCCTTAGGAAGCTTAGCTCCCGGTACCAATTCGATAGCGCAATCGTATTCTCTATGAGGAGGTAACACTTCGGAGGCCTCCTTAGAGAAAACATCAGCGAAGTCCTGAACAAACTCGGGTAGCGTATTCGCCTCCTTAGGGGGAGAAATAGAATTAACAGAAAAACATGACGTACAACATTCATTACCCCATTTGGTTAGCTCCCCAGTATTCCAGTCAAACGTGGGATTATGCAACTGCAACCAGGGAAGACCTAGAACCAAATCGTACGATAATCCCTGCATCAACAGTACAGAGCACTGCTCCAAATGCATGGAGCCAACAAGGAGTTCAAAAACAGGGGTATGCTGTGTAAAATAACCATTAGCAAGAGGAGTGGAGTCGATACCCACTACCGGGACAGGTTTAGGCAAATCAATCAGAGGCATAGCAAGAGACATAGCAAATTCCACAGACATAATATTAGTAGAGGACCCTGAATCCACGAAGGCACTGCCGGTAGCAGACCTACCACCAAAAGAGACCTGAAAGGGAAGCAAGATCTTAGTACGTTTCCTATTTACGGGAAATACCTGTGCGCCCAAGTGACCTCCCCGATGATCACTTAGACGCGGAAGTTCTCTGGCTGCAATCTTACGCTTAGGACAGTTGTTCACTTGATGCTTGTCATCCCCACAGTAGAAGCAGAGACCATTCTTCCTGCAGAATTCTCTACGTTGTTGGGGGGACACGGAGGCCCCGAGTTGCATAGGTATCTCTGAATCTTTCGGGGAGGAACGAAGCAACGGAGCTTCGGGAGGCATCATGGGGGAGTCGGAGGAGAAAACACATAAATGTTCACGTTGTCGTTCCCTGAGACGTTGGTCAAGTCGTACCGCTAAAGCCATAACCTGGTCTAGGGAGTCAGAAGAGGGATAGCTAACTAGCAGGTCTTTCAGGGCATTCGACAGACCCAACCTAAACTGGCACCTTAAAGCAGGGTCATTCCACCGAGAAGCTACGCACCACTTCCGAAAGTCAGAGCAATACTCCTCAACAGGTCTCTTACCCTGACTTAAGGTCACCAGCTGACTCTCGGCAAAGGCAGTCCTGTCAGTCTCGTCATAAATAAGTCCGAGAGCAGAAAAAAAAAAAATCAACTGAGGAAAGTTCAGGGGCGTCAGGAGCCAAGGAGAAGGCCCACTCTTGGGGCCCTTCCTGGAGCCGGGACATAATTATACCCACCGGCTGGCTCTCAGTACCTGAGGAATGAGGCTTTAAACGAAAGTAAAGCCTACAACTCTCCCGAAAGGAGAGAAAAGCCCTCCGGTCCCCTGAGAACCGGTCGGGCAACTTGAGGTGGGGTTCAAGAGGTGTGGTGAGGGGAACTACCAAGGTAGCATCAGGCTGGTTGACCCTCTGAGACAGGGCCTGGACTTGTAGGGAGAGACCCTGCATTTGCTGAGCCAGGGTCTCACGGGGATCCATAGTGGTGTCAGGGACCAGGGTAGACCAGGTATGGGCTTGTGATTATGTAATGGCGGGGGGTAGGGAGACGGACAAGTGAGCCCTAATCTACCCGCCACTCTGTCCCTGCCTACTTGCAACGACCCGCCCTAGGCGACGGGGTACAACTGGGCGGCGGTCCCTGCGCTCAGTAAGTGCACGACAAACACAACAAACATACAAAGGAACACAAGCAAGGAAAAGGGGCAGTTGCCCACGGCAACGCCGTGAGCAACCAGAGTGGTGAACGAGCCGAGTCAAGCCAGGAGTGTGCGAGGTACAAAACGAAGAGCAGAAGAGTAGTCGGTAAGCCAGGGTCTGTATGGAGCAGGATCAAAAATATCAGGAGCTGTAGCTGGGCCAGGAAACCACAAGAAAAGAATCACAAGCACAGAGGGACAGGAAGGGCAGGCTTAAATAGACCGAGGGCGGGAGCTAGCTGAGTCTGGCCAGGTTACGATAGGCTCTCCCACTCCTAAGCCTGCCAGCCACAGTGGTGGAAGCAGGAGTCAGTCTCAGGGATGTAGCCTCAGGTGCTGACTGATTAATTCTGGGAGTTAACCCCGAAGCTGTGCCTGGCAGATCCTTTACACCTATATACAAGAATATAACTACTATAATACTGCTCCTATATACAAGAATATAACTACTTTAATACTGCTCCTATATACAAGAATATAACTTCTATAATACAGCCCCTATATACAAGAATATAACTACTATAATACTGCTCCTATATACAAGAAAATAACTACTATAATACTGACCCCTATATACAAGAATATAACTACTATAATACTGCTATATACAAGAATATAACTACTATAATACTGCCTCCTATATACGAGAATATAACTACTATAATACTGCCCCTATATACAAGAATATAACTACTATAATACTGCTCCTATATACAAGAATATAACTACTATAATACTGGCCCCTATATACAAGAATATAACTACTATAATACTGCTATATACAAGAATATACCTACTATAATACTGCTCCTATATACAAGAATATAACTACTATAATACTGCTCCCTATATACAAGAATATAACTACTATAATAATGCCCCTATACACAAGAATATAACTACTATAATACTGCCTCTATATACAATATAACTACTATAATACTGCCCCTATATACAAGAATATAACTACTATAATACTGCCCCCTATATACAAGAATATAACTACTATAATACTGCCCCCCTATATACAAGAATATAACTACTATAATACTGCTTCCTATATACAAGAATATAACTACTATAATACTGCCCCTATATACAGGAATATAACTACTATAATACTGCTCCTATATACAAGAATATAGCTACTATAATACTGCCCCTATATACAAGAATATAACTATTATAATACTGCTCCTATATACAAGAATATAACTACTATAATACTGCTCCTATATACAAGAATATAACTACTATAATACTGCTCCTATATACAAGAATATAACTACTATAATACTGCTCCCTATATACAAGAATATAACTATTATAATACTGCCCCTATATACAAGAATATAACTACTATAATACTACTCGCTATATACAAGAATATAACTACTATAATACTGCTCCTATATACAAGAATATAACTACTATAATACTGCTCCTATATACAAGAATATAACTACTTTAATACTGCCCCCTATATACAAGAATATAACTACTATAATACTGCTCGCTATATACAAGAATATAACTACTATAATACTGCTCCCTATATACAAGAATATAACAACTACAATGCTGCCCCTATATACAAGAATATAACTACTATATACTGCCTCCTATATACAAGAATATAACTACTATAATACTGCCCCCTATATACAAGAATATAACTACTATAATACTGCTTCCTATGTACAAGAATATAACTACTATAATACTGCCCCTATATACAAGAATATAACTACTATAATACTGCCCCTATATACAGGAATATAACTACTATAATACTGCTCCTATATACAAGAATATAGCTACTATAATACTGCCCCTATATACAAGAATATAACTATTATAATACTGCTCCTATATACAAGAATATAACTACTATAATACTGCTCCTATATACAAGAATATAACTACTATAATACTGCTCCTATATACAAGAATATAACTACTATAATACTGCTCCCTATATACAAGAATATAACTATTATAATACTGCCCCTATATACAAGAATATAACTACTATAATACTACTCGCTATATACAAGAATATAACTACTATAATACTGCTCCTATATACAAGAATATAACTACTATAATACTGCTCCTATATACAATATAACTACTATAATACTGCCTCCTATATACAAGAATATAGCTACTATAATACTGCCCCTATATACAAGAATATAACTATTATAATACTGCTCCTATATACAAGAATATAACTACTATAATACTGCTCCTATATACAAGAATATAACTACTATAATACTGCTCCTATATACAAGAATATAACTACTATAATACTGCTCCCTATATACAAGAATATAACTATTATAATACTGCCCCTATATACAAGAATATAACTACTATAATACTACTCGCTATATACAAGAATATAACTACTATAATACTGCTCCTATATACAAGAATATAACTACTATAATACTGCCCCCTATATACAAGAATATAACTTAGAATACTGCCCCTATAGAAAGAAAATAAACATGTAGGAAATTTCTGGATGTAGCATTATTTGCTCCTATACGTTACTATAGATCACTTTTCAGACTTTGGTGTTATCTCAGAGATTCTATCCTATTAAATATTCACAGCTCTGGAGAGATGATCTGACATCTGACATCTCTGGCAGCATTTGATTGTCTATGTAAATAACATTTGCCTTTATTTTGCATAGGAAGCAGAAGTCGTATTTGAATACAAATGCCAGCGTCCTCTCCTTCCTTTACTAATCACTTGGTCAGAATAATATTTAGTTTGGGATTGTGTGTACACAGAACCACATATTATAATATGAAGGGTGAGGACATGAAGTGATCTATGTAATAAAATAAGCTCCTCCCAGTTGTGATGTAATACAGGTATAATGTTCTGGAGTGGGGGAGGTCGTCTTGCCCCTTTGCGTGACATTGTCTGATAGTTTGGGGGCTGTTACAGATTTTGCATTGGGGCTGAAGAGCTTAAAACTTTTATCTGATTGTTTGCTGTCATGATCGTACATTTTTGCGATCTACTCTGCAGTGGTGACATGTGACCAATGGCGGATTATCATATTGGCGAACCGCACATAATCTTAAAAAACTATGCAGCACTCTAGCGCTACATACTGCCGCTGTGGACCGCGCTGGTCCCACTTCCATCTGAACCTGCGTCCGCAGGACGCCGATTCAATTGGGTTGAATGCTGGAGCCTCGCTCCAGCATTCACTCTGCCGTGAGCGGCTCAGCGCAGGCAGGCGCGATGTAGTGACGTAATCGTGCCGTCTGCACCGAGTGACTCACGGAACAGTGCAGAGGAGGAGAAGCATCCCCCACCTGTCGTGGGAACGGGGATAGGTAAGTAATTATGTTTTATTTTTTATTAGGTACGTACATATGGTGGCATTATACTGTATAGGACAGCTAAGGGGAACATTATACTGTGTAGAGGCTGCTATGGGGGCATTATACTGTGTAGAGGCAGCTATGGAGGGCATTATACTGTGTAGCAGCTATGGAGGGCATTATACTGTGTAGCAGCTATGGGGGCATTATACTGTGTAGTAGCTATGGGGGCATTATACTGTGTAGCAGCTATGGGGGCATTGTACTGTGTAGAACAGCTAAGGGGAACATTATACTGTGTAGAGGCAGCTATGGAGGGCATTATACTGTGTAGCAGCTATGGAGGGCATTATACTGTGTAGCAGCTATGGGGGCATTATACTGTGTAGAACAGCTAAGGGGAACATTATACTGTGTAGAGGCAGCTATGGGGGCATTATACTGTGTAGTAGCTATGGAGGGCATTATACTGTGTAGCAGCTATGGGGGCATTATACTGTGTAGTAGCTATGGGGGCATTATACTGTGTAGCAGCTATGGAGGGCATTATACTGTGTAGCAGCTATGGGGGCATTATACTGTGTAGTAGCTATGGGGGCATTATACTGTGTAGCAGCTATGGGGGCATTGTACTGTGTAGAACAGCTAAGGGGAACATTATACTGTGTAGAGGCAGCTATGGAGGGCATTATACTGTGTAGCAGCTATGGAGGGCATTATACTGTGTAGCAGCTATGGGGGCATTATACTGTGTAGAACAGCTAAGGGGAACATTATACTGTGTAGAGGCAGCTATGGAGGGCATTATACTGTGTAGCAGCTATGGAGGGCATTATACTGTGTAGCAGCTATGGGGGCATTATACTGTGTAGAACAGCTAAGGGGAACATTATACTGTGTAGAGGCAGCTATGGAGGGCATTATACTGTGTAGAGGCAGCTATGGGGGCATTATACTGTGTAGCAGCTATGGAGGGCATTATACTGTGTAGCAGCTATGGGGGCATTATACTGTGTAGGACAGCTAAGGGGAACATTATACTGTGTAGAGGCAGCTATGGAGGGCATTATACGGTGTAGCAGCTATGGGGGCATTATACTGTGCAGAGGCAGCTATGTGGGCATTATACTGTATAGGACTGCTAAGGGGAACATTATACTGTGTAGAGGCAGCTATGGAGGGCATTATACTGTGTAGAGGCAGCTATGTGGGCATTATACTGTATAGGATAGCTAAGGGGAACATTATACTGTGTAGAGGCAGCTATGGAGGGCATTATACTGTGTAGCAGCTATGTGGGAATTATACTGTATGGGGCAGCTATGGGTGGCAATATACTGTGGGGGCTGTGTATCCCTATATACAAGAGGGGGAGGGCTATGTGATGCTATTTACAGAGGGGGAGGGCTATGTAGCGCTATTTACAGGGGTCAGTGTGTAGCGCTATCTACAGGGGGCTGTGTGTGGCTCTATATACAGGGGTCTGTGTGTAGCGCTATCTAGAGGGGATTGTGTGTGGCGCTATCTACAGGGGGCTGTGTGTATGTGGTGCTCTACTCTACAGTGTTTGACATAATTATATTCAGGGGCGCAGTCTATGGTGCTATAATATTTATGGGCCCAGCGTTTGGTACTATTTTATTCAGGGGCGCAGTGTTTGGTGCTATTATATTTAGGGGCACAGTGTGTGGCACCAGGATAATTTTATCTTTGTTTATAGGTGTGGAAATGTTGGAAAAGTGAGGAGCCAAAGACATCTGAGTGGCAAATTCTGCAGAAATGGGTCATGGCCGGGAAAAGTCGTCATGAAGTCTGGACCAGATGGAGTAGAAAAGAGGGGAAAAAAACG
This sequence comes from Rhinoderma darwinii, assembly GCF_050947455.1. Taxonomy (NCBI): domain Eukaryota; kingdom Metazoa; phylum Chordata; class Amphibia; order Anura; family Rhinodermatidae; genus Rhinoderma; species Rhinoderma darwinii. The sequence goes on from NC_134699.1 coordinate 67,966,418, forward strand.
ATGTCGTCACCTGTGAGTCACTAGATTTATAGAGAATCTGTCATCTCTCCTGACATATAGGAAATCCTTGTATTTCACAAAAAGTCTTTTGCGATAATGTCAGTGATGGTTGGAGACTGTCAGTATGTGGGGACACAGCCTTTTGACAAGGGGAGTAGTAACACCCATTTGTTAGGCGAAATTCACACGACAGGGTTTCCTGGCCGGGTGCCCGCCGTTCATAAATCGGCCGTCACCCGGCTGCATTAGGAACAATAGACCCCTAATGGGGCTATTCACACGACCGATTTTTTGACGGGCCGGGAGAACCGGCCGTCAAAAAATGGGACACGCCCTATTTTCGGCCGGGTACCTGGCCGCCCGGCTCCCATAGAAGTCTATGGGGCCGGGTAATACACGGCCATCACCGGAATGTGTCCCGAGTGATGGCCGGGTGTACCGTCGCTCGCGCACTCTCACCTCCTCCTCACAGCGCAGAGTGCATGTGAGGAGGAGGAGGGTCTTTTTTTGCTCCCTGTAGGAGTCGGAATCCCCAATCCCCGGCCGGGGATTCTGCTACAGGAGAAGTGAGTGACTACACTGTCCATATACGGACACAGCGAAGTCACTCACTTCTGCAGCGGAATCCCCGACTCTACGACCGAGGATTCCGCTAAAGGAGAAGTGAGTGACTACACTGTCCATATATAGACACAGCGATGTCACTCACTTCTGCAGCGGAATCCCCGACTCTATGGCCGGGGATTCCGCTACAGGAGAAGTGAGTGACTACACTGTCCATATATGGACACAGCGATGTCACTCACTTCTGCAGCGGAATCCCCGACTCTATGGCCGGGGATCCCGCTACAGGAGAAGTGAGTGACTACACTGTCCATATATGGACACAGCGATGCCACTCACTTCTGCAGCGGAATCCCTGACGCTATGGCCGGGGATTCCGCTACAGGAGAAGTGAGTGACTACACTGTCCATATATGGACACAGTGACGTCACTCACTTCTGAAGCGGAATTCCCGACCTGTGGCAGGGAATTCCTCTCCAGGAGAAGTCAGTGACTACACTGTCCATATATGGACATTGAAGTCAGTGACTTCTCCTGGAATGTGGGGGGGGGGTGGGTGCAACCTACAGGGGGCAGCGTGGCATCACCTACAGGGGACTTGGTGGCATCACCTACAGGGGCTGGCTGGCATTACCTACAAGGGGCAGGGTGGCATTACCTACAAAGGGCAGGGTGGCATTACCTACAAGCGGCAGGGTGGCATTATCTACAAGGGGTAGGGTGGCATTACCTACAAGGGGCAGGGTGGCATTACCTACAGGGGGCAGGGTGGCATTACCTACAGGGGGCAGGGTGGCATTACCTATAGGGGGCAGGGTGGCATTACCTATAGGGAGCAGGGTGGCATTACCTGCAGGGGTCTGGGTGGCATTACCTGCAGGGGTCTGGGTGGCATTACCTAAAGGGGGCTGTGTGGCATTATCTACAGAGAGCTGTGTGTGGCAACAAATTTAAATGAAATTCATCCGATTTTAAAACGGACAGGGAAAAAACGGATGCAAATCGGGTCCAAATCGGCCGGTAAAAATGGCAACACGGCCCAGAACGGAATCGGAACGGATGCAAACCGGATGCAAACCGGCCGGGAAAATTGGCCAAAAACGGCCGATTTTCCTGGCCGACACTCGGACCCTGTCGTGTGAATGAGGCCTTAATGTCTGGACAAAAAGGAAGTATAGTACAATAGTTACAGGGTGGCGGTGGAGAAGGGGGGCCTAAGTTTGGGTAACAGCCCAGGGCCTATGGTCTACTTAATCCGCCACTGCATGTCACTCATCATTGGCCACTCAGACGCCCGCAGAGGAATAAGGGATATTTTTTATACAATGTCACTGATTAACTACGTTCCTATTAACCTCCCTACAATAGATAACATTACATGCAGGCGGCACATCATGGCACACTGGCACTTTACACAGATTGAGGGTCACACAGACACGCCACCCTCTTTATTCTTCTCCTGCAGATACCATTAATATGTATGACTGGGGCTCAGGCATAAAATATATACATTGAAATCTATAGATGACGGAATGCAATTAAATATTTCTGATCATACGCTGCTACCAGGAAAAGTTCTAGAAAGGGCACCAGGGCCGGCGCTTGTTCCACACGTCATCATTTCTGATGAATACTCGTGTGCATTTATCATCCGCTGCATCGGAGATTGAGAGACGGAAAATCAGCTGTGAAATGAAAGATGAATAATGTGTCTTCTAATGTAGTAAAGTACTAATGGGGAGCATGGCAGTATCACACATGAGAGGCTTAGATACAGCAACTCAGCAGGCAGTATCACACGTGTGAGGCTTAGATATAGCAGCTAAGCAGACCGTATCACACGTGAGAGGCTTAGATACAGCAGCTAAGCAGACCGTATCACACGTGAGAGGCTTAGATACAGCAGCTCAGCAGAGAGTATTAGGCTTAGATACCTCCGTTTTGCAGCATATGTCCCTCTACAGCATTCAATGACGCATTATATAGATCCGCTAGCTCAGTATTACTTGGTGCTGATATGATCCACATTGTGCTGAGCTGTAGGACCGTCCCTTATATTTATGTGAAACAATCCTCTATATGAAGTCAAGTTCTTACAGTGAAACATTCTGGAGTTTAATCCCTTATCCTGAGTGATGTACAATTTCAGCATTAAATTTGTTCTTCAGATGGAACACGCTGATATCGGAATTATTCTGTTCACGGTCTCCCTTCCCTTTCATAAATATATTTAAACTGAAACTCTGACCGCAGATTTAATTAAAATGTTTTAATTGCCTGTGCTCCTTAAATTACAATCTTACTCCCGCAGCCAACGTAGAAAGGGATTTTGAAGCAGGAGTCATTTTTCTTATTGCAAACAAAGGGGGGGAGATGAGACATTTGTGACGTTTCTGAATTGTATCTAGTCATTTGCGCAATCCATGGATTTGTACAACTCTATTTACTGAGCCTCTTCAATGGGATGCAGAACTTTTAAAGGGATATAATCAAGTACATAACTTCCCTTATTTAACTATATGCTATAGGCTACGCGATGACTGTGATGGGATGTGACATTACTCCAATTGCATACAATACCCCAAATCTTACAGCTGCATCTTTGTGTTTGTTTAATTTAAAGGGTGTGTACACCTTTAAATGTCATCATGTTATTGGTAAACGCAGTAGATGTTATAAAGGTGCCAACACACATTAGAGGATAGCCGGTCGAACTCATTATGTTGTGTATAGGGGCCTCCCGACAAATTCCTCCATAAGACCCATTGCAATGGTCTCTGAACTTTTACAAATCAGCCTCTCTTCTCAGAGACAGTTACTTTCAAACAATAGGCTTTTTGCCTTTTAAATTCCAAGTGCCATTTTTGTGCCCGCATTCTCCACCATATCTAACAACTTGGGGTAAGTTATATCACAGGATTGCCATCTCTGGGGTCAAGATTGTTGGCACACTTGAAAATTTTCACTCGAGCACAATGGATTAGGTTTGAAATTGTCCGCAACCATTTTTATTTTCTTCTTACATGTAAAGCCGTTTCATAACACAGTGAGAAATAAACCCTAGGCCTTCCAGCATATAACTAAACATAGACCTTCCCTAGCTATCAGGGTGAAAGGCCTACTACAGGTGCCTGACTCACCCGACAGCAGATGTTGGGGGAAAGAAAGTTCAGGAATGTTGGATTGCAATATGTCCAATCTATGGTTTTCATGGCGTTAAGCTCCTAGAGGGGTTTGGCAGCGACCTCTTCTTCTCTACCTGTCAAAATGAACATCTACGCACGCTGAGCAGAGTGTGAATGTTAATGGTGGTGTCGGGAAGGAATACCTGTCAGCCAAACGCTATCTATAGTGTATGGGCACCTATTGTCTGTGTGTGTGTGTGTGTGTGTGTGTGTGTGTGTGTGTGTGTGTGTGTGTGTGTGTGTGAACGGAAATGTGAACCAATAATTGAGGGGGAACGGGACGGTATCACAGAACCTCCTCTTACATGAACATGCCAAAAGATGATAAAATGTATCCACTCTTACTTTTATATAAATAAATTCAAATTCTGTTCTGATTCATTTCTTTATAGAACTTTATAGGGCCAAGGCTTCATTTTTCTGATACAGAGCTTCAAATTCCCTACACAGATATAGAGCTACACGATAGAATTCTAGACGCCTGCAGCCACCACTAGAGGGAGCTTAAAATATCACAGCATACAACTTCTAACTCAATAATAAGGTTCAGTTCACATGTTTTTTTAAATAGTGCGGATTTTCCACAATGGAATTTGTTGCGGAAGATCCACAGCAAATACAGTAGCAGCAAAGTGGATGAGATAAAACAAATCTCATCCAAACGCTGCGTAAATAGTGAGCGGAAAAAACGCTCAGAAATTGACCTGCGGTGCATAATTTTATTCCGCAGCATGTCAATTGTATTTCCGTAAACGCTGCTTATTTGTTGAATTCAATGAAGAGGTAAAACCTGCAACAAATAGCGGTGGGTTCACAGTGATTCTGCAAAAAGAAAAAAATGTTATACTTACCGAAAAGTCTGGTTCTTCCCCCAGGTCAGCCCCCTGGGATGACCTTTCATCCCATGTGACCGCTGCAGCCACTCACAGGCTTTAGCGGCAGTCACATGGGATGAAACATAGTTACTGTAGGCCGGCCTGTGTGACGTCAGAGGGCCAGCCTCCTGGAATGATGCGTCATCCCATGTGCCCGCCGTTGCTGCTAATCACAGGCTGCAGAGGTCTCCTGGGATGAAACGTCTTTCCAGGAGACCGGCTTGGTAGCAGGCCAGCTAAGTGCTGCAGTTTTCCGCAGCGAAAAACTGCACCACAGTTTGGTGCGCTTTTTCGCCCGGATATGCTGCGTGCTTTATCCGCCCCATCTGAACTCAGCCTAACCTAAACTCCCCCTAGTGGTGGCTGATGGAGGCTAGAATGGTATCCTTTTTAGCAGCACTGTTTATAAAGTTACAGCCCAAATACGTACAAGCCACTGCTTAGCAACAGAGGATGCTGCCAGCGGGTGACAATGCTGGATCTCCACATTGTGATGTTTTGTTCACAATCAAAGCAGATTTATCTTCTTATCATTTTTATACACATTATTGTTTAATTTTTTGCTTAATTGGGTAAGGGCTTACGATACGACAATGATTGGCGGATGCAACTTTTTTTTGGGGGGGGGTACTTTATGTTTAATTTTTGTTTCATTTAATTTTTTTTATATTTTTATATTATTTTGCCGTCTTTGAAAGGTCAGAAAAGAAATTTAGGAGACATTATCTTATTAAAAATTGTTTTACACTCTACTTTTCCACTAGAATTGGCACTACACTGTAGTTATATTTCTCTTCAGCGTTACATTGTTACTTATTTTCCACACTGAAAAGTTTTCATCCTGCACATAAAACCAGGGGGTGATGAGAGCCCTTTGGTTACACAAGCCACTGGTGTTGAATTGTATCCTTGGTCACACTCTGATAATTGTGTAGTGGGCACAAAGGGACAATTTAGGAGCAGTATAAAGAGATCCCAGGTGGGCACAGAGAGGGATGTAATAATAACTTTTTCTCTCTGTAAGGGTCACACTCAGGTTCCAGCATCAGAGCGCCATAACACCTGTTACCTAAGCTTAATACCCTCAGACCCCATGTGACAAGGGACACAGGGCGGCCGGGCATTATTGGTTTGTAAGCACTTGGCACAGACCTGGGAACATCTGGGAGATAGCGGGCACATGAATTAGTAAACGAAGGGAAACAGGAGATGCCGGGGAGATTGAATTGACTGTATAAAAGAGCAGTCATACAATTTGCAGTGACCCTGGGCTGGGATATATGTCTGCACTTTCCTAATTTTGCTAGGAAAAATCATGATAGAGAATGTTTAAGAAAAACTCCACCCAAAAGTTAAAATTATGTTAACTTTTACTATCCCCTTAAAGCCTTACTGCAGAGATAAGTGGGGTCTCACTTCCCTATGTACCACCATTTAAAGACAGTGACATATGGAAGGGGGCTACTAAGTCAAACTCCCTCTAAAGGCAAGTGCTAGATGCAAGCTATGGCCACCACCATATATCTCTGTGAGCCTCCTACCCACTATACATTTTTCATCTGTCATGTGACTACATTTTGCACACATTCATACCAAGCCAGTACCCTGTGGCACCTCCTGATGCTGTACAATCAAACACAATTATCTGTACTGATCCAATTGCAGTCTGTATTATACCCCAGAGCTGTACTCATTATTCTGCTGGTGGAGTCGCTGTGTACATACATTACTTATCCTGTACTGATCCTCAGTTACATCCTGTATTATACTCCAGAGCTGCATTCACTATTCTGCTGGTGGAGTCACTGTGTACATACATTACTTATACTGTACTGATCCCGTAGTACACCCTGTATTGTACTCCAGAGCTGCACTCACTATTCTGCTAGTGGAGTTACTGTCTACATACATTACTTATCCTGTACTGATTCTGAGTTCCATCCTGTATTATACTCCAGAGCTGTACTCACTATTCTGCTGGTGGAGTCACTGTGTACATACATTACTTATCCTGTTCTGATCCTGAGTTACATCCTGTATTATACTCCAGAGCTGCACTCGCTATTCTGCTGGTGGAGTCACTGTGTACATACATTACTTATACTGTACTGATCCCGTAGTACACCCTGTATTGTACTCCAGAGCTGCACTCACTATTCTGCTAGTGGAGTTACTGTCTACATACATTACTTATCCTGTACTGATTCTGAGTTACATCCTGTATTATACTCCAGAGCTGTACTCACTATTCTGCTGGTGGAGTCACTGTGTACATACATTACTTATCCTGTTCTGATCCTGAGTTACATCCTGTATTATACTCCAGAGCTGCACTCGCTATTCTGCTGGTGGAGTCACTGTGTACATACATTACTTATCCTGTACTGATCCTGAGTTACATCCTGTATTATACTCCAGAGCTGAACTCGCTATTCTGCTGGTGCAGTCACTGTGTACAAACATTACATTACTTATCCTGTACTAATCCGGAGTTATATCCTGTATTATATAATCCAGAGCTGCACTCACTATTCTGCTAGTGGAGTTACTGTCTACATACATTACTTATCCTGTACTGATTCTGAGTTACATCCTGTATTATACTCCAGAGCTGCACTCACTATTCTGCTGGTGGAGTCACTGTGTACATACATTACATTACTTATCCTGTGCTGATCCTGAGTTACATCCTGTATTACACTCCAGAGCTGCACTCACTATTCTGCTGGTGGAGTCACTGTGTACATACATTACATTACTTATCCTGTACTGATCCTGAGTTATATCCTGTATTATACTCCAGAGCTGTACTCACTATTCTGCTGGTGGAGTCACTGTGTACATACATTACTTATCCTGTACTGATCCTGAGTTACATCCTGTATTATACTCCAGAGCTGAACTCGCTATTCTGCTGGTGCAGTCACTGTGTACAAACATTACATTACTTATCCTGTACTGATCCTGAGTTGCATCCTGTATTATACTCCAGAGCTGCACTCACTATTCTGCTGGTGGAGTCACTGTGTACATACATTACATTACTTATCCTGTACTAATCCGGAGTTATATCATGTATTATCCTGTATTATACTCCTGTATTATACTCTAGAGCTACATTGCCAATTCTGTAGTCTTCAGAGCTGAAATCACCATTCAGCCCTGCTTGTTTAGTTTCTGGTTGATATGCCTTTTATAAAGTGTTATCTTTACACCACATACTGTACAGTCATCTAATATAGTGAAAATCAAACTGCTTCCCGCGGTACAGAAGCTCAGCTAAACTGCTAGGGCTGTGTCTGTCAACATTAACCAGCAGTAGAGACAACATTTTATTGTAGATCAATTCTATATATAAACTCACAATTTAAGACTATTTTAAAAATGTTTAATACACAAAACACAAAACAAATCAGTTGTTCTGCTCTCTTTACACACCTAACAATTACAGAGAGCAGCATGAAGACAAAGAGAAACGACACTTATTAATCCACTTGGATGATTGAAGTATTAGGATCTGAACGATGATGTCAGCCTGATCGGCGCGGTCTGCTCATTGTAGTCGTAGTATAATTACTGTTAGAGCACATCTTATAAAAAGACTCACACTCAATTATTAACATTAATTCTATCATCAACACGGCACATTATGTTAAAAATATCACCCCAAAATATTATTTTCTGGTAATGCAGAAATTAACCTTGAAGGTGTTTAGTTTATAAAAACTGTTCTCAAATACCTAATAAGGGAATTTATACTTTTATTGATAGGCGTCTTCCATTCAGGACCCTCATTTATTAGCCAGAGTGGAGAACGACTATAAAGGGTGTTTCTGGTGGACCCAGTATGTCCATGTACTACACGGACAGCCATTGGTTTCAATAAGATTGTGTAATGCTACATATCTTCTGTGGTGGTGCTGCAGGAGAATTGAGCACCTCTTGCTGGGTTTCACCGACAAAATACAGCTGATCGCTGGGGATGCCAGCAGAGATACAACCTCTGATTAGCTTATTGTTGGGGGACCCGTCTAACAAAAAGGCATTGTCCAAACCCTTTTAAAAAAAATCATAATAAATATAAGTCCTTACATTGGCCTCCATTGTTAAACACACTATTAAACTATCTCTTCAGTTATGTCTGTTTCTGTGAAAGCTGGGGGACGAACATTCATAGAAAGCTTGTCTATGGGATATGTGACACTGCTTTGGGCTCCCCCTATTTCCAGACACGGCAATGTTAGCAAATAAGTAGGGTGAGAGGACCGCCATAGGCTCATCCCATCTGTAGCAATATGTTATAACAAACGGAACATCATTCTTCTTTCTTGCAAGGGTACACCAACATTAAAATCCCCCAAATCGAGACAAGTAGGCCCCATAATTATTCTGCCTGGGAACTCCCCGAAACGCACAGAGACGCACCCTGCTGTACACATTTGCATAACTGCTCCTTTTGCAGTACAGTTTCTCGGATTGTCCCTACAAAAATCCATTGACAAATATTCAAAGGACGGTTGATGGGTGGCAGGTGATAAGGTCTGGGCCCTTCAATCCCTTGGTGGAATGGCAGGAACCAACACCAAAAGGTGACCCAATTCCCTTTTTTGCTATATGGTTTTATATTCTCTATGTACATGATTAGACGTTTAAAGAGGTATTCCCATCTTTAAATGCCATGGCATATTGCTTAGACCGCTGGTGGTCTAGGGTAGTGCAGTGAAGGGGTTAATGGCGACATCCCTGGTGGTCTAGGGTAGCGCAGTGAAGGGGTTAATAACGACATCCCTGGTTGTCTAGTGTAGTGAAGGGGTTAGTGATGACATCCATGGTGGTCTATGGTAGTGCAGTGAAGGGGTTAATGATGACAACCCTGGTGGTCTAGGGTAGTGCAGTGAAGGGGTTAATGACAACATCCCTGGTGGTCTATGGTAGTGCAGTGAAGGGGTTAATGACGACATCTCTGCTGGTCTAGGGTAGTGCGGTGAAGGGGTTAATGTTGACATTCCTGGTGGTCTAGGGTAGTGCGGTGATGGGGTTAATGATAACATCTCTGCTGGTCCAGGGTAGTGTCATGAAGGGGTTAATGTTGACATCCCTCCTGGTCTAGAGTACTGCAGTAGAGTTAATGACTACATCGCCTGGTGGAAAAGGGTAGTGCAGTGAAGGGGTTAATGACGACATCCCTGGTGGTCTAGGCTAGTGCAGTGAAGGGGTTAATGATGACATCCATGGTGGTCTAGGTTAGTGCAGTGAAGGGGTTAATGATGACATCCCTGCTGGTCTAGGGTAGTGTAGTGAAGGGGTTAATGATGACATCCCTGGTGGTCTAGGGTAGTGCAGTGAAGGGGATTAATGACATCCCTGGTGGTCCAGGATACTGCAGTGAAGGGGTTAATAATGACATCCCTGGTGGTCTAGGGTAGTGCAGTGAATGGGTTACTACATGTACTGGAGGCTGCAGGACTTTTCTTCTTCTTCCTACTCCATCTGTGACCGCTCAGACTGAGATATTTCATCATTAGCTATCAACCAATCACTGGGCAGCCCAAACAATCAGAGACTGAGATTGGCTGAATGGGACAATACCATCTGTGTAATCTATGAGAGTCCAATGGAGAGTGTGAGCAGGGGAAGGGGACAAGAAAAATAGGATCCTTGTAGAGAACGTGGGCCCCTCCCTATCCTGGGGCCCTCAAAATGGTGTCAACCCCCGCATCAGTTCTGCCTCCGATTAAATCTATGTCTCGTTCCAAAGGTTTCAGGAGTCTCTTCACACATTCCTCCTACCCCCTAAATAATGAAGGTTCAGGGTCTGTATTCACATCTATCAGATCACATCAGTGTAATATATATGTATCATTTACAATACACATACAAATGAGGAGCACAGACACCAAAGCGCAAGTTGTGACACAAACAAATTAGCATGATTTATATGCAAATGTGTCACAGCACACGCAGGCGATGGGGTTACGGGGAAGGAACCGAATCCTGCGTTATAACATTAGGCATAATCACGTTTCTGCTTAAACTGTAAAGCGGCCGGGATGACAGATGAAATAGTATGATTTATGCAAGGCGAGCACCATTGGCTGCGTATGATGAACGGGCACTGCCGGCTCGGGCGCTGTAATGTAACTGACCCCTTTTAGCACCACAGGCTTTGGAAATCAGCCCCGGTTGCACTGAAGGTGTTACATATTTCACAAACGATAATATTTCTCCATCATTACCAGACATTGCTCAGATTCAGACTTTTGCATGACTCTCGTAAGCAAATGTAATTTTCCTCTATATAAAACTGCCTCTCTGATCACGCTCCGAATGATTAATGTTTAATTTCTTACTACGATGGCTGGAAATCTCGGGCATTTTGACGTTCATAGGATCGATGCTTAAACCTTAAAGTAATCTTATGGCTTTTGTTCGGGGAAAGATGGGGGTTCTGCAAGACTTAGGGAAGCAGAAGTTTAAATTATAGGTCACCTTCACCCTGCGAAGAACTAGAAATTACAGTGAGTAGTTTGTCAGATCTAAAAGTTCTCCTATGCACATTTGTGGGCATAGGGGGCAGTATTATAGTCGTTATATTCCTGTATATAGGGAGCAGTATTATAGTAGTTATATTCTTGTATATAGGAGCAGTATTATAGTAGTTATATTGTTGTATATAGGAGGCAGTATTATAGTAGTTACAGTCTTGTATATAGGAGTAGTATTATAGTAGTTATATTCTTGTATATAGGAGCAGTATTATAGTAGTTATATTCTTGTATATAGGAGCAGTATTATAGTAGTTATATTCTTGTATATAGGAGGCAGTATTATAGTAGTTATAGTCTTGTATATAGGAGTAGTATTATAGTAGTTATATTCTTGTATATAGGAGCAGTATTATAGTAGTTATATTCTTGTATATAGGAGCAGTATTATAGTAGTTATATTCTTGTATATAGGAGCAGTATTATAGTAGTTATATTCTTGTATATAGGGGTAGTGTTATAGTAGTTATATTCTTGTATATAGGAGGCAGTATTATAGTAGTTATATTCTTGTATATAGGAGCAGTATTATAGTCGTTATATTCCTGTATATAGGGAGCAGTATTATAGTAGTTATATTCTTGTATATAGGGGTCAGTATTATAGTAGTTATATTCTTGTATAATGGGGCAGTATTATAGTAGTTATATTCTTGTACATAGGAGCAGTATTATAGTAGTTATATTCTTGTATGTAGGAGCAGTATTATAGTAGTTATATTCTTGTATATAGGGGGCAGTATTATAGTAGTTATTATTGTATATAGGAGCAGTATTATAGTAGTTATATTCTTGTATATAGGAGCAGTATTATAGTAGTTATATTCTTGTATATAGGAGCAGTATTATAGTAGTTATATTCTTGTATATAGGGGGCAGTATTATAGTAGTTATATTCTTGTATAATGGGGCAGTATTATAGTAGTTATATTCTTGTACATAGGGGGCAGTATTATAGTAGTTATATTCTTGTATATAGGAGCAGTATTATAGTTGTTATATTCCTGTATATAGGGAGCAGTATTATAGTCGATATATTCTTGTATATAGGGGGCAGTATTATAGTAGTTATATTCCTGTATATAGGGAGCAGTATTATAGTAATTATATTCCTGTATATAGGGGCAATATTATAGTAGTTATATTCTTGTATATAGGGGCAGTATTATAGTAGTTATATTCTTGTATATAGGAGGCAGAATTATAGTAGTTATATTCTTGTATATAGGGGTAGTATTATAGTAGTTATATTCTTGTATATAGGGGCAGTAATATAGTAGTTATATTCTTGTATATAGGGAGCAGTATTATAGTAGTTATATTCTTGTATATAGGGGCAGTAATATAGTAGTTATATTCTTGTATATAGGTGGCAGTATTATAGTAGTTATATTCTTTTATATAGGTGGCAGTATTATAGTAGTTATATTCTTGTATATAGGAGCAGTATTATAGTAGTTATATTCTTGTATATAGGGGCAGTATTATAGTAGTTATATTCTTGTATATAGGAGCAGTATTATAGTAGTTATATTCTTGTATATAGGGAGCAGTATTATAGTAGTTATATTCTTGTATATAGGGAGCAGTATTATAGTAGTTATGTTCTTGTATGTAGGGGCAGTATTATAGTAGTTATATTCTTGTATATAGGGGCAGTATTATAGTAGTTATATTCTTGTATATAGGAGCAGTATTATAGTAGTTATATTCTTGTATATAGGAGCAGTATTATAGTAGTTATGTTCTTGTATGTAGGGGCAGTATTATAGTAGTTATATTCTTGTATATAGGGGCAGTATTATAGTAGTTATATTCTTGTATATAGGAGCAGTATTATAGTAGTTATATTCTTGTATATAGGGGCAGTATTATAGTAGTTATATTCTTGTATATAGGAGCAGTATTATAGTAGTTATGTTCTTGTATGTAGGGGCAGTATTATAGTAGTTATATTCTTGTATATAGGGGCAGTATTATAGTAGTTATATTCTTGTATATAGGAGCAGTATTATAGTAGTTATATTCTTGTATATAGGGAGCAGTATTATAGTAGTTATGTTCTTGTATGTAGGGGCAGTATTATAGTAGTTATATTCTTGTATATAGGGGCAGTATTATAGTAGTTATATTCTTGTATATAGGAGCAGTATTATAGTAGTTATATTCTTGTATATAGGAGCAGTATTATAGTAGTTATGTTCTTGTATGTAGGAGGCAGAATTATAATAGAGGGCATCATAAACTTTTCATATAATTATTTTATTGTAATATGATATTAATAGCTAGAATGTAAATTACATATATGTTTGATTATAGCATTTATACATGATGAATAAAACGGCATTGTCCTGTCATTCTTACCCCTTGCCCTTCTACATCAGCCAGGCTCTAAGAATGTCTTATATGCCATCTGATCTCCAGAGAACGCCAGCCTCTAATCTGAGCAAGTTTTTAATAAGGACAAGCGGCTCAATATACATGCTTAATTTCTATTCGAGGGCAACCCCAGGGCATTGCAGAGACATCGAACAAATGGGGAAGGGGATTTGCATATATTCTCTGTGTAATTTTGAACCGTATGCAAGATTTTGTATTTTCGATCCCAGCTTGAATCTTTACGAAATGGCTTTGTTGATTTAAGGATTAACATTATTTTAGATTGAAATCAAATGGTGTTAATCCATTTTTAGTTTATCTTCCATACTTCAGAGCAATGGAAAAGTGGTCAGCGACCAATGTGGTTTGTTCTGGAGCGTACTACAGTGAGTTCTTTAATGAATTGGGCAGGCCAGATGTTGTAGCTGCACATGGCATTGACGTGCAGGCAATCCGCGGTTACGCAGAGATATTTCAGTTGTGGTTTGCAGTGGCAGGTTCATATGTGTAACTGCTTCATGCATAGGTCTAATAAAGTGATCCATTATACAATTTAGTTTGATAATATTCAGTTTTTCGATTCATTAACACATGGCATAGCCAAAACTATTCTGATGTCTGGAGGCGATGAGTCATGACATAGCGTCGTCTGTAAATGGGATCAATGCGCTAGAATAGCCCAAAATGCTGCTGAGGTGCTATTTTATTCTGCTTTTGGTGCAGCTTGTAAGAATGTGGATAGGGTCCCCATATCTTAAACGGGCTGTTTTTATGTTGGCCAGAGATGGAGTACTTTATGCTCTTTTTTTTTATTATTATTTTTTTTTGTTTTGTTTTTGTTGTTTTTTTGAGCTGCTGTAGAGCGAAACTGCTGTGCTGCTGTAGTGCCGAGCAGCAAGTGAAATAGAGAGAAGGTCCAGAGCATGAGTGCATTCTAGAGCATCGTGGGTGATGGGCAGAAGCCTCCTTACGTGCTGTGGAATACTGTCTGTCAGGTGGTAGGCAGGAGCCTCCTCGTGGTAGATGGTGATATTGGCAGGTGACTGTGGCAGGAACCTCCATGTGATAGATGATGATATTTGCAGGTGACTTTGGCAGGAGCCTCCATGTGAGAGACGGTGATATTGGTGGGTGACTGTGGCAGGAACCTCCTCGTGGGAGACAATCATATTGGCAGGTGACTGTGGCAGGAGCCTCCTGCTACTATTATCAGCAGCAAGCCAACAATTCAGTTGAGGACTAGTATAGGTCCCAGGGAGGAGTGCCCTTGACTCTGTTCTGCGAGTGTTAGCCTGCCAGCCCTTCATACCTTTTTGTTTTGCCACTTCTCCTGGTCTTCATAACATCTTTGATGCGACAGTCCTGCATTGGCCTTACACCACCTAGGCCCAGCTTTACAAGCTGACAGACATTGATGTGAAGGTTTACCCTAAGGATTGATGCACGTGAGCTGTACAGAACTGTCAAAGGGCACCAATAGAAGTCTATGGGCCCATACTGTACCTCCGCACGCTTTCGATTTCATAAAAGAATTATAGAGGTTTTTGTGTTAAACCTTAAAATACATATATATATTGTGGCATGCACCATCAGCTCATCCCCTATAGCATTTCTCCCATATTTGCATGACTCTATTCAACCCTTTATATACATGGTTATAATGACGGACTTAGTAGGTCATGTGCACACGCAACGTATTAGCAACGGGTTATTAGGTGCCAAAAATCTGCAAATAAAATACAATGCAGCGTGATTTTTTCAGATTTTAGTCATTGCTATGCAGTTTATATATTAAGATTAAGCGCTGTTTTTTTTTCGGATACTTGTGTATTATAAAACAGCCGATTTTTTTTTCTTTAGAAAAAAATGAAATGTTAAAATTTGAAAATTTGGATATAAATAATGTTTTAAAGAACTATTGTGTATTTTTGTTTTATCTTTTTAATTCATTTAAGCTAATATATTTGTTGGAAATCCTGGGGTGTGCAAAACTCTGTTCTCAGATCAGAGAAAAATAGTTGTGATTGAATGCATTATCATTTACTAACAATAAACTATTAGCAGTAACTTAAAAGAATCTAGGTAACTAAAAAATATATCTATCCACCTCCAATTAATAAATGATAGGAGAGAGAGATGGTGATTTTGGTTGTATAATTCAGATGAAGTCTCGCCCCTCTGGTCCAGCGAGACTCTCTAATTGTGTATCCTTATGGTTAACAACCCCAACTATGCACTTTACCCGATCGATGGAGCCCACCTAGGGAGAGACCCCATTGTCCCAGTCCTTGGCTCCTTACAGATGTGTACCCATCCTACAAGGAAACAAGAACGTAACCAAATGTTTGACATCTGCTGTGACACTCCTTAGATTTGCATACGAATAATCAGCCAGTTCCTCAATGATCCACAGATCGGTGAGTGAGAAAAGGATTCTGGGAGGTACGGTTCACAAGTCGGCAGATGTTCTGTCACTGAGCACAATGGCAGCGTCTTCCGTTCCTCCCTTCAGTCACCGCTTTACGAGAAGGATGAGCTGTAGGATTTGACCCTTAAAGAATGGCACCAACCTCCTCTGCACTCTCCTTTATGTAACGCTATTCCCCAGTCACAAGTTCTATATCGGGGGCAGTTGTTTTTGTGATTGGAATGTTTTTGAACAATTGATTGGAAAATCTGCTTTATCTGGCCTTTTAACTTTTCTTTGAGGCACCAAGCTAATCCATAAAAACAAACACGTCAGCCCCCCCCCCCCCACGATACATAACAGGAGGTCATCTCCTTGTTGGGCAGCAGGACAGCATTGTGTGTTTTTCCCACTTTCGCTGTTTCCGTAACTTCCATAGAGTTGTATTGACCACCGCTCCATGCAAACTCCCCCTCACCGAGGTGTTGCTCGTGGAAGCGATGGGGACTGGACTCCCATTCTAGATGTCGGTGGGGTTCCCAGCAGTCAGACCCCCATCGACCTAACATTTACCACCTATCCAGTGAGTAGGGCACGTATGTGATCGGCTGGAATACCCCTAAAAAATGACATAAACTCTTAAGTCGTCTGCTTTTGTCCCATTGTTGATAATTCTATTAGTCACATGGAAAGGTAGGGGACCAGCAATATGGCCGACAATTCTGCCCCCGTAAAGTCCTGACCTATATCTACCTATAAATATAGCCACATTAGAACTGAGGATGCTTCACTGTGTAATTATGGTATACGGGTGTAAAGGATCTGCCAGACACAACTTCTGTGTCGACGCCCATAGGTAATCAGTCTGCACCTGCTTCTATGTCTGTGAGACTAACTCCATCTTCCACCACCCAGGATGGCAGGCTTAGGAGTGGGAGAGCCTATCACAGCCTGGCCAGACGGAGCTAGCTCCCGCCCTCTGTCTATTTATACCTGCCTTTCCTGTTCCTCCTTTGCTTGTGATTCTTCTCTGTTGGTTTTCTGGCCCTGCTGCAGCTTCTTTAACTACTGATCCTCTGCTTGTGATTGACCTTGGCTTTACTGACCATTCTTCTGCTCTGCGTTTTTGTACCTCGCTCATCTCCTGGTTTGACTCGGCTCGTTCACCTCGCTTGTTGCTCACGGTGTTCCCGTGGGCAACTTCCCCATTTCCCTGGCTTCTTTGTACCCTTGTCTGTTTGTCTGTCGTGCACCTATTAAGTGTAGGGACTGTCGCCCAGTTGTACCCCGTCGCCTAGGGCGGGTCGTTGCAAGTAGGCAGGGACTGAGTGGCGGGTAGATTAGGGCTCACTTGTCTGTTTCCCTACCCCGACATTACAACGGGTGTCTGGGAAAGCGGGGTCATTACCCCATGGGTGTTATAATGGCGGCCATATTGGT
The DNA here is from genome assembly GCF_050947455.1 of Rhinoderma darwinii. Taxonomy (NCBI): domain Eukaryota; kingdom Metazoa; phylum Chordata; class Amphibia; order Anura; family Rhinodermatidae; genus Rhinoderma; species Rhinoderma darwinii. The sequence goes on from NC_134699.1 coordinate 67,983,813, forward strand.
TGTCTGCCAGCTTACCCAGAAACAGATAGAACTAAGAAACGACTAAGAGAATGTGTAACTATTGACCTTGGAAGACGATTCAAGGACTTATGACGGCTGATTTTTCTTCATTTACTCGGGGAATGGTCCTTCTCTCAGGATTCTGTTCTGCTGCTTGTATCCACAGTTTTCCACCATGGAAATAACGGAGGACAGGGTGTTGAATAACCAGATACAGTAGATAATTCCGGGTGTATTCACATAATTTCCCAATGGTATAGAGATTTTTAGGGTTCTTAATGGAACAAATAGAACTTGATTTGTGTGTATAAGACGTTACGGAGGTGGGGGAGGATCCCATGAAGATGGTTATCACACCGAGGTTTCCGCATTATAGTTAATGGAGACTAAAAATTTTAGGACTGTGAGAAAGCTCTGTAGGTGGGCATATATTAAACCCTACGAGACCCAACCCCCAATAAACACACAAAACAATCCAATATGGCAAATTTTTGGTGTCAGTCTCTTTCTATTTAATAGAAACATTATACAGTTGGGGAGTCCGACTAATCACGACCTCTCACTGCCAAGCCGGGGCACGCCTGATTCCAATGTCACCCCTTCATCCGCAGCCGAACCTGCCGATCTGCCTGCCCACCCATAAGGCCAGCTGTGCCCACCTGCACCAGGTAGTCGTTTATCACTCTGACCAACTCTTATGGCTACCTGGACTTGCGCAAATGTGGAATTGCCACACCGCCTGTGTCCACCTACTGACCAGCTACCCTGTTGTGGCCCAAAAACACCGTCACTGGGCGCGATCTTGCCCTACAGACCAAACATCAAAACTGTATTTAAAGGGATATGGGGAAGTGGGAAACATCTCCTCAGGTAAGACTAACCTCCTGTTACCTGCACTAGAACTTCCCTGTAAACCTGCCCACCCGTCTTTTAGACATCCATTCACCCCCTTCAGACTTCCTGATGCTGCCATCCACGTGTGCCATTTTCTTTAACCTACTCTCCCTGTCCTTGATCTAAATCCTACACCCCTTTCTGGGAGTACCCCCAGCTTGATAGTCTTTGTTTGGTCAATGATTTTGAGAGTAGACAGAAGAAAATGATTGTCACTGGTTACTAGTAGTAAGATTGATAAGACAAACTGGTAACAGATCGCTCCCATAATGCATTTTGTCTAAAGTGTTTTTTAAAGGTTTCTTTGTTTTCTTCCAGATCATATGAGGCAGCTGCTAACCTGGTATATCTGGTGAGATGTGCTGAGTATCCTACATTTTCCTCCATGTGGAACGGAAAGGCTTGGGCTGAGTCAGCGCGGTCGCTCCCTCCTGGTTATTAACAGAGTAAATGACAAGGTATGTGGGAGACCCCATCTGACCAGATTGTCAAAAAATACTCTCCCAGATCCGAGCCAATATCTGCCTACTAGTTCCACCTGTAATAACAATCCACAGTCCTTCCACAAATAAGAGAGGGAATTCTTATCCAGGGAGTAAAAAAAGAAAATCCACCATTAACTCTGACCGTCCATCCTTCAGATGTCACTTCTTCTTCAAAAAGTGGGCTGAAGAAATGTAAAAAACACACAATGACATCAGCACTTACCGAGAGCAGAGTCTTTTGGTCTCTATTTGAATGGGTCTTAACTGCAGTACCAGACACAGCCACAACCATTTGTATGGCGCAGTAAACAATGAAGAACATGCTGGACCACAATGGCCCCTTCATTGTGCTGATCGGCGGGTGACCCATGAGTTGGTCCCCTACCCATAAAATATTGACGACCTATCCTAAGGATAAACTATTAATATTAAAAGGGTTTCCACTTTGGGTAATTCCTACTTGTTAGAAGGTTCCATTGACAATGAAGAGATTACAAAATGTCCCTTCTGCTGGGACCCCCAGCGATCTGCTGTAATCTGTAGGCAGTAAGTTTTTTATTTCCCTGCAGCACCACCACAGGTGAAATTAAGTATTACACAGTGTCCATAAAAATCAATGGTTGCACTACAGGACAGGTCCTCCAGAGCAAAAGACACTTTGTATCCAATCTCCACTCTGCCCAAAAGATGAGGATCCTGAACGATCCCCCCCCCCTCTATTAATGTCAAATTCCCTAATAGGGTGTATGGAAATGGTTTTTCTAAACTATACAACCCCTTTAAAGACCCAGAAAACCTCTTTTAAGTATTTCACCCCCATGTAAATAATTTCTGTGTTCAGTTTCCGTGTTTCAAGATATTAAAATATACCCAAAACTACCCCGGTTATAAGGTTATTGAAAAGTATCCGTCAGGGGATATCCGCAGTAATACCTCTCAGTACAGTTATCCCAATTATCAAACCATGGAAAATGTCCAAGACCGGTGTCCAAAATATTATAACGAAACCGAATATTCCGATTTACTTACCAAGCCGAAGGGGCCAAAAAAGATCTCAGGCCCCTAAAAGTTTTATAGAAAATGATAACCATTGTTGGATCATGGCCTTACTTTGTAGGGCGTCATTATTCCGTATCACCCTATATTTCTAATTAGGAAAAAAAAATCCCCAAACTGAGTGTAGTGATGAAGGAGTTAAAACCGAATTTGTGAAATCCACATTTATAAAGTATTCAGTAAAAAATGTGAATCCTGACGTGATCCATTAATATGAGTGCACGAAGCGGTCAGGACCGTTCCAGCGTCCCGATATTAAAAAAAAATACTTTCGAATTTTTAGATGAAAACAATAAAAAGAAATTGGCAATAACGTCACAACAGTCGAGTGCAAGCCCAGATTCTCTATTCTCCACATTTGATGCCGTTCCAGGGGCAATATATAGATCCAGCATAGCCCATATAGGACACAGAGACAGGGGGGATAGTATAATATGGGACCAACCCCCCATTATTGTCTATAAACTACAGCAAAATAAAATTGATCCCATTATTCCAGTACTTTGTCAACTCAGAATTGATTTGTTGAGGGAACGGAAAAAATCATTTATTGCTCTTGTGTTTTGGCAGCTTCTTCCCCAAATAATGGCGGTGGTGTAATTATCCCTGAGTGCAATACAATGTGTCTATGGAGAGCAGAGCTGTAAAGTTTGGGCAGCGAGTTTCCTGTCCTACAATTATGGGTCCGGCCCCGACCGTTCATGTGCCCACAGGGAAACACAACCGTTTCTTCTTTAAGGGAAAAACTTAGGCTGATCGATTGGCTGAGAGGTCCCTGATGATGGGATTATAATGGTCGTTGCTCATATGTCACCTATGGTCCAGTTGGGTATATACCGGTCTGTCACCCAATGATGCACATCAGCTGCCATTGGAGGATACTGTAATTTGCCGAATGTTTGAAGCTGCGATTCCACCCATGTCCCTGCCCTGTAATAAAACACATCCTTGTAGCTGACAATAATGAGCTCTCTGCAATAGCAAGGATCATATATGTCCCTGTAGGTTGTAAGCTTTTAGGTTCCTGTCCTCACTAACATCATCACATCAGTAAACAAGTCTTTTTCCCCAAGTAAATAAGTACACTTTTCCTGAAATACTCTGTGCTACTGGGGAGCCTTCTTCTTTCACTATAGAACGCTCAGTCTATTACCCTCCTCTCTTGAAATACTCTGTGCTGCTGGGGGACGCTGCTGCTTCCAACAAAGAACTCTGTCTATGAACTCTCACAAGTATACTCCTCTCTTGAAATACTCTGTGCTGCTGGGGGACTCTGTCCTTCCACTATATAATTCTGAGTATGTGACTTACCACAAGGTCAGCACACGCCTCTCCTGAAATACTCTGTGCAGCTGTGGGACCTAGCTTTTTTTTTTTTTTTTACTATTTAACGTTCAGTCTGTGATCTTCCATTTGTCTCTATTTTCCTATCACCACAAAAATCCTTATAAATAAGCCCTGCGCCTGAAATGAAGGTTGTAGGTTGCTGGTAGCCGTGTTGTCCAGCACATCTGTCTCCAGTTATCGTCAGACACATTTATTCTACTAATCCTTGAGAAGAATTTACATTCCTTGCAGTCGTCTGTGATTTCATTAATACAGAAGAAACAACAAAGTCAGGAGAGTAACTGGTTAATGAATACAGATAAAAGCACATGGAGTAAAACAAGTCCCTGAGATCGGCAGGAGCAGCGCCAGGAACGATCTCTATCACTTTAAGACAAAATAAGGCCCAAAGGTGCAGGTGAAATTCCAAAAATACTTTAACTTTTTTTTTTAAATTATTATTATTATTTCATTATTTGGGGGATGATAAGGGGTGCTAAGTTTGCAGTCACACTCGGGCTATAGTGCATCATTATGGTCGGGCTGGGGGGGCTTGGAACTAATTTCCCATAGGCTTCTTCAGACAGACGAATAAAATGCTATAAATGATCCCATTATATGTAAGGAAGTTAAATTTGGCCACAATGAACTTATATCTGAACAGTCCCCACCACACTCCTAGACCCCCCCCCCCCTTGATCTTGGCCCATATGCCTTCATAAATCAATACAGAAGGACCTGGCCGGCCTAAGGGGTGTGCGACCTGTGAACCTCAGGGTCGTTGTGTAGCGTTGTTATTTGGTGACGGTATGTTGGTATTATTTGAGCACTGAAGTGCTATAGAAGGTGATCTACCAGAGATATGGAATGTGATCAGATATATTAAATGTGATCTACCAGAGATATGGAGGGTGATCTACCAGAGATATGGAAGGTGATCTACCAGAGATATGGAAGGTGATCTACCAGAGATATGGAGGGTGATCTACCAGAGATATGGAAGGTGGTCTACCAGAGATATGGAAGGTGATCTACGAGAGATATGGAAGGTTATCTACCAGAGATATGGAAGGTGATCTACTAACGATATGGAAGGTGATCTACTATCGATATGGAAGGTGATCTACCGAAGATATGGAAGGTGATCTAGAAGAGATATGATAGGTGATCTCAGCTCGGTGGTGACGTGCTTTACACCACTTCAGCCGACACTTGGCATTGTGCATTGTGATCTCAGGCTCATAAGCAGCGACCATATAAACCCATTTAATGAAGCTCCGGACACACAACTTTGGTGCTGATGTCACTTCCAGAAGCAGTGTGGATCTCTGTAGTGAGTGAAACAACAAAGGATAAACATTTTTTATACACCATGCACTTTAGCACTCGGCATCACAGCTCTGTGAATTTTCAAATTCTATTGCTTCATGGCAGAGCGGTTACTTCTAAATGCTTCCACTTCACAATAATATCGCTTACAAGTGCCTGGGGCATATCTAGCAGGTAAAAATATAACACTTACAGGAGCCCCGGACCAGTCCCAGCAGATAATAACAACACAGCTGACTGGGGTAGATCTAGCAGATAATAACACAGATGACTGGGGTAGATCTAGCAGATAACATTTTCAGGCGGCGGGCAGATCTAGCAATAATAACACTTACAAGTGACTGTAACAGTCCTAGCAGATAATAATAACAGCACAGGTGACCGGGGCAGATCTAGCAGATAACAACACTTACAGGTGACTGGGGCAGATCTAGCAGATAACAACACTTAGAGGTGACCTATGCAGATCTAGCCGATAACAATAACACTTACAGGTGACCAGGGAAGATCTAGCAGATAATAACAACACTTACATGTGACTGGGAAATATCTAGCAGATAATAATAACACTTAGAGGTGACCTAGGCAGATCTGGCCGATAACAATAACACTTACAGGTGCCCCGGGAAGATATAGCAAATAATTATAGCACTTACAGGTGACCAGGGCAGATCAAATAGATAATAACACTTACAGGTGAACTAGGGCAGATATAGCAGATAATTATAGCACTTACAGGTGACCAGTGCAGATCTAGCAGATAATAACACTTACAAATGACCGGGGCAGATCTAGCAGATATTATTAGCACTTGCAGGCGACCGGGGCGGATCAAGTCGATTGCATGTCTATGTGCTTGATTTTATGCACTTGTTTGCAATAGGTGGGGCAGAAACATGCAAACTCAAAAATTAGGAGGGAGTCCACACACTTTTGGTCCTATAGTATATATTTCAATTAGCCAATAAGATGATGGGAGACTTAGTGTTGAGGTAGATTAAGAGAGACAGGGAAGCGAGATGGCCGCCCGCTGATTACAGACGTAAGAAGTTTACTTTCATAACAGATCTACTTACTTAGAAAATAAACCGACCCGAGCAAAAATAACCAGTGTCCTGCAAATAAATCTACAGAATATCCAACCTTAAGTGTTTTCTTATCTCTCCAGAGAGACCTTCCTGGGAATAAGCAGTGGATTTACGGAAAGACGTCCCTGCTGAGAAAGTAGAGAATAACCATGTAAAGTGGAATACAAAAACAAGTCTAATGCCAACAAACCTGGCGGAATATGTGAAGTGCCGTCCTCCGCTCCTTGTAACATGTTTATTTTCTTATACGTCTTTTGCTTACATGAGAGAGAATGAAATAAAAAGTCCTGCCCAAGGGAGGCTACAAGAGGTAAGCATCATGGAAGTATTCAGGGGCACCCATTGTGTTGAAGGCACTTATAGATGTAGCAGAGCTGAATTTCCCCATATCCTTTGTGCTCTGTGATAACTCAGTAGGTTATCCCAAAACCTAGGTTCTCAACCAGTGGTACTTGCACCCCAGGGGGAAACACCATGTCTCCAGGGTGACTGACGCTGTCCTCATGCTGTGCTTTTATAGGCAGCATAGTGTATGATCAGAGCTTGGGGCTAATTTTATTAATTTGTGTAACAGATACTTGACTTATAAACACTACTCTAAAAAATACTGATAGAACACATTGTAAAATCACTGAGTGGTGCCAAATGTCAAATGCTAAGTTTATTTCTTGTCTGAAGGGGGCAGTATTAGAGACGTCATATTATTTTGTGTTACTTTGGTAGTTATATTGTGATCTACAGAAGACAGTAGTTATATTTTTGCATATAGGGGGCAGTATAATGATAGTTATATTCTTGTATATAGGGGGCTGTATTATAGCAGTTATATTCTTGTATATAGGGCAGTATTATAGTAGTTATATTCTTGTATATAGGAGCAGTATTATAGTAGTTATATTCTTGTATATAAGGGGCAGTATTATAGTAGTTATATTCTTGTATATATGGGCAGTATTATAGCAGTTATATTCTTGTATATAGGGCAGTATTATAGTAGTTACATTCTTGTATATAGGGGCAGTATTATAGTAGTTATATTTTTGTATATAGGAGCAGTATTATAGTAGTTATATTCTTGTATATAGGGGGCAGTATTATAGTAGTTATATTCTTGTATATAGGGGCAGTATTATAGTAGTTATATTCTTGTATATACGAGCAGTATTATAGTAGTTATATTCTTGTATATAGGGGCAGTATTATAGTAGTTATATTCTTGTATATAGGAGCAGTATTATAGTAGTTATATTCTTGTATATAGGGGCAGTATTATAGTAGTTATATTCTTGTATATTGGGACAGTATTATAGTAGTTATATTCTTGTATATAGGGGCAGTATTATAGTAGTTATATTCTTGTATATAGGGGAAGTATTATAGTAGTTATATTCTTGTATATAGGAGCAGTATTATAGTAGTTATATTCTTGTATATAGGAGCAGTATTATAGTAGTTATATTCTTGTATATAGGAGCAGTATTATAGTAGTTATATTCTTGTATATAGGAGCAGTATTATAGCAGTTATATTCTTGTATATAGGAGGCAGTATTATAGTAGTTATATTCTTGTATATAGGGGCAGTATTATAGTAGTTCTATTCTTGTATATAGGGGCAGTATTATAGTAGTTATATTCTTGTATATAGGAGCAGTATTATAGTAGTTATATTCTTGTATATAGGGTCAGTATTATAGTAGTTATATTCTTGTATATAGGGTCAGTATTATAGTAGTTATATTCTTGTATATACGAGCAGTATTATAGTAGTTATATTCTTGTATATAGGGGCAGTATTATAGTAGTTATATTCTTGTATATTGGGACAGTATTATAGTAGTTATATTCTTGTATATAGGGGCAGTATTATAGTAGTTATATTCTTGTATATAGGGGCAGTATTATAGTAGTTATATTCTTGTATATAGGAGCAGTATTATAGTAGTTATATTCTTGTATATAGGAGCAGTATTATAGTAGTTATATTCTTGTATATAGGAGCAGTATTATAGTAGTTATATTCTTGTATATAGGAGCAGTATTATAGCAGTTATATTCTTGTATATAGGAGGCAGTATTATAGTAGTTATATTCTTGTATATAGGGGCAGTATTATAGTAGTTATATTCTTGTATATAGGGGCAGTATTATAGTAGTTATATTCTTGTATATAGGAGCAGTATTATAGTAGTTATATTCTTGTATATAGGGGCAGTATTATAGTAGTTATATTCTTGTATATAGGAGCAGTATTATAGTAGTTATATTCTTGTATATAGGGGGCATTATTATAGTAGTTATATTCTTGTATATAGGGGCAGTATTATAGTAGTTATATTCTTGTATATAGGGGCAGTATTATAGTTGTTATATTCTTGTATATAGGGGCAGTATTATAGTAGTTATATTCTTGTATATAGGAGCAGTATTATAGTAGTTATATTCTTGTATATAGGGGCAGTATTATAGTAGTTATATTCTTGTATATAGGAGCAGTATTATAGTAGTTATATTCTTGTATATAGGAGGCAGTATTATAGTAGTTATATTCTTGTATATAGGGGCAGTATTATAGTAGTTATATTCTTGTATGTAGGAGCAGTATTATAGTAGTTATATTCTTGTATATAGGAGCAATATTATAGTAGTTATATTCTTGTATATAGGGGCAGTATTATAGTAGTTATATTCTTGTATATAGGGGGCAGTATTATAGTAGTTATATTCTTGTATATAGGAGGAAGTATTATAGTAGTTATATTCTTGTATATAGGGGGCAGTATTATAGTAGTTCTATTCTTGTATATAGGAGCAGTATTATAGTAGTTATATTCTTGTATATAGGAGCAGTATTATAGTAGTTATATTCTTGTATATAGGAGCAGTATTATAGTAGTCTTGTATATAGGAGGAAGTATTATAGTAGTTATATTCTTGTATATAGGGGGCAGTATTATAGTAGTTCTATTCTTGTATATAGGGGCAGTATTATAGTAGTTATATTCTTGTATATAGGGTCAGTATTATAGTAGTTATATTCTTGTATATAGGAGCAGTATTATAGTAGTTATATTCTTGTATATAGGGGGCAGTATTATAGTATTTATATTCTTGTATATAGGGAGCAGCATTATAGTAGTTATATTCTTGTATATAGGAGCAGTATTATAGTAGTTATATTCTTGTATATAGGGTCAGTATTATAGTAGTTATATTCTTGTATATAGGAGCAGTATTATAGTAGTTATATTCTTGTATATAGGGGGCAGTATTATAGTATTTATATTCTTGTATATAGGGAGCAGTATTATAGTAGTTATACTCTTGTATATAGGGGCAGTATTATAGTATTTATATTCTTGTATATAGGTGCAGTATTATATTTGTTGGGGGATAATAGTGTATACTTGGTGTAGTAAACTTAGAAGGTGCTGGGCGACCCCCCATGATCTTATAGTATGGGCATAAGTATTAGGCTGTAAGCCAGCATGGTGCAGTACATGTAACCGTGCGACTGGCACCCTTATAGAAGCCTTAACTGTATGCAATGATAATACTAATAAATAGTAGGTGCGAGAGTACATTAGTATTTTGCACTTGTGCCATCTCCCTCCATGTAGCATTGTGCTTGTCTGCATCCTGGTGGGATCTGGTATTTGTACCAGCCCTCGTATTAGTAAGTACGGCCTTTTTCCATGATTTCAAATATACATAATTCTTTTTTCAGTGATTGCTTAATGCGTTCCAGTGTTGACTCCGACAGTTTTATTAAACTTCAGATTGGGCGCATACAAGCCTTTGAAAGAAAACATTGTCTGCAGGCAACCAGTAGCCTTCATAAAATAGCCACTCCGCAGACTGATGTATTGTAGTACGTTTCCATTGTTTAAGTACAAAACTTCATATAGAACGATCATCACGTCTTGTCACCTATTGGATTTCACTTTTTGCGTTATTATTTTTACTTTTCCACAATGAACTACAGAGCCGTCGTAAAATATTTACGAAGCTCAGTGCGTGACATCTGTTAGCTATTTTGCTGGCGGTGTTCTTTATTGGCTTTCTGTCACACCGCCAGGGGAGCTTGGCAGGCTACGATACAATAAGCCAAGAGATGGTACAATATGCCCGGCCTGCTCACATTACTTAATCATGGTGATAGGGAGCACATTCTGAAAGCTAATCAGTGGCACGCTTCACGGGTACCTTGAAATATGAGCTTTCAATTACTTCGCACTAGGGATAGTAGAAATATTGAGGTTGAGAGCACCAATAAACGATAATACCCGTGTTTTCCGCGGCACTATAAAACTTTCAATACTTCCAATCCATATATATCTAGGCTGGCAGCGAACATGCCCAACAATGGAACTCAGTGCTTGCCCCCCACACCCCGATATCATATTTATTAACGTCATATAGGACACAATCCTCTCAAAAATGGCTGTTTGAGATATTCTGTGCAGTGGACATGCACCTATTCTGTACGGATGGATGGTAGGTTTTTAGTCATCTTCATTGGTGGGCTCTAAGTAATCCAGTCCAACCCTGGGCATCTCTAGTAGTCATGGAACTTTTCGTCTTAAGGGATACTCCAGTAAACTATTAAGTTTCTCATTATAATGGTCCATTAGGCGGTCTTTCAGAATCCTTTGTAAATATTTCTTTGGATTCTGGATTTTGGAGACGTTTGTCCGTCCTGCTGGAGTTTTCTGCTCATAATTTTCTATATTAGGGTATGATCACATGCAAAATCAAAAACAGCTGAAAATGATGGAACTGTTTTCTAGGGTAGCAGCCGAAAACGTTTTTTTGAGGCGTTTTTTGGTGCCGTTTTTGGAGCTGTTTTTCCATTGACACACAGAAAAACAGCTCCAAATGCGGATCAAGAACAGGGCGTTTTTAAAACAGCAGCGTAAAAAAACTCCCCGTCTGAACTAAACGCCGTTTTTTCTATTGAGGTAGGTAGAAGTTCAGAGCGCACAAGACCAGGGTAGGTGCACGAAAGGGTCCCAACCCAATCTTATATCAAAGAAGTATTCGGCACACAAGTTAGAAGTTTTTTGAAAATTCTTGAAATTTATTTCATCAATAATAGTTGATGCCAGAGGGTTAGTGCGTGCAACGTTTCGGTCGTAACTTAGACCTTCATCAGGAACTTTGTCCTTCTGATTACTGGTGTATCCAGTTGTTGGCGCTATGTTTTGAATGGCAGCTGACCGCTGCATTTGGTGCAATAGGTTTATCCTATTGAATTCAAAGAGCAGATGTTTAGCTACTGTTCTTCCAGGCGTATTTCGAGGCGTTTATCCCCCAAAATACGCCTGAAAACACAGTGTGTGAACATACCCAGTGAAGTCACGGGTCACCCTTTTTAACCCTCTGATTCCTGCAGTGAAATGGATTTAAGGGGTTTTCCATGTTCTGACAACTGATATCCACCGGATAGGTCATCAGTATATGATCGGTGCATGTCCGACACCCGGACCCACCACCGATCCTCCACTCCAGCTGCCTCCGGGCACCGTATGATATTTCCAAAGCAGATGGCTCCGGTCAAAGAATAGCAGCCCAACTGCAGTACTATTCAAGAGAATAGGAGCAGATTTGCAGTTCTGCTGAGCGGCCGCTATGCAGTGGTCCGAGCCATCTGCTTCCGGCTCCAACTACTGCATACCGTTCCAAACATCTGGTGCACGGAGGCAGCCGGAGTGGTGGATCAGTGCGGGTGTCAGGTCTGGTAGATAGATCAGCAGTTGTCAAAGTGGAAAACCCCTTTAAGTGGTGACATTGCACGCTACATGTGGATAACGTATTACTAATGACCGTTATTGAACATCTGCTGAGAGGTCCGGACACAATGAGACAGTCATTTACTAACCTGTAAAGGGGGGGGGGGTCTCATGGGAACCGTCACTGGTCATTTATTGGGATTGCTCAATCCTGAATTTCTGTTTAAAGGGTAACTGTCACTAGGAATTAATAGGTTCGGGGACAGTATTACGTAGAAATCATTTATCTGCATCATGATTGCTAATGGATTTATTGTAGACCTGATAACTTTGTCCTACGAGGGGGACAGTAAATGTAATCGTCAATTGTACGGTCTTCCCCCCGTGATCAGAGAGGATTACATACGCTGGACGTTATTTTTAACTTTCCTCCTACACAAGCTAATAAATTCCCCTTCCAGTTCTTGGCCTCGTCATGAAAGGATTGGGTTGGATAGACATGTAGGTTGGAATCTAGACAGTGGTAACATTGAGGAATATTTCAGGTGGCGTTGATGAGTATCCGAGACTGGCACCGTTTTCTGTTGTGGGCACTAATCTAGGGAGTGAAACCCAAGACCAGATCCTACATCCACAGATGACCATTGTGTGGGCATGTGGTGGGAGGAGGAATTCCTGGAGAAACTTTGGAGTCAGCGCCGTGTGGTTTTGGTTCCACCACCACCTCCATGTGGTTCAAACTTCCTCAGTAGTCGGTCTTATTATAACATATTATTCACATGCAGCATTTCTAGTCCAGCACAGGTAATGCAGGTCTGTGTATAGACTCAGTGTGGTCCCCATAAAGTCAGAGCCCTTGGTCATAAATTATACATGGTCATTTGGCAACTATGCATTCATTCCCATTGGAAGCTGTGAGTAATATTTCATTACTCTGGCAAGCCAGAATGTGTGGACAACCCATATTGTTTGATTATAAGGCACGCACGCCAACCCAATTAGTATAATAGGATGCCAGACCACACCATCTTGTTTCCTTACACATTACTAGTATATATAAATAGCTGTAAGGTCTCCTGTATATCAAATCATAGTTACTGGTATTTAAAAATAATCTAAAGGGTCTGGGGTCATCTGAACTTTTGTATCTCAGCCTTTTATGTGTGATACGTCTACTGAGCTGGTGTATCTAAGCCTATCATGTGTGATACTGTCTGCTGAACCAGTGTATCTAAGCTTATAACGTGATTGTCTACTGACCTGGTGTATCTCAGCCTAATATGTGTGATACTGTCTGTTCAGCTATTGTATCTAAACCTTTCATGTGTGATAGTGTCTACTAAGCTGGTGTATCTAAGTCTGTTGTGGAAAATGGAGTTCTGAGCTGGTGTATCTAAGCCTCTCGTGTAATACTGCTGAGCCGGTGTATGATACCATCAGCTGAGTTATGTATCTAAGCCTATCATGCGTTATACGGTTTGCTGAGCTGGTGTATCTAAACCTGTTATGTGTGGTACCATCCGCTGAGCTACAGTGAAGGAAATAAGTATTTGATCCCTTGCTGATTTTGTAAGTTTGCCCACTGTCAAAGACATGAACAGTCTAGAATTTTTAGGCTAGGTTAATTTTACCAGTGAGAGATAGATTATATAAAAAAAAAACAGAAAATCACATTGTCAAAATGATATATATTTATTTGCATTGTGCACAGAGAAATAAGTATTTGATCCCTTTGGCAAACAAGACTTAATACTTGGTGGCAAAACCCTTGATGGCAAGCACAGCAGTCAGACGTTTTTTGTAGTTGATGATGAGGTTTGCACACATGTTAGATGGAATTTCGACCCACTCCTCTTTGCAGATCATCTGTAAATCATTAAGATTTCGAGGCTGTCGCTTGGCAACTCGGATCTTCAGCTCCCTCCATAAGTTTTCGATGGGATTAAGGTCTGGAGACTGGCTAGGCCACTCCATGACCTTAATGTGCTTCTTTTTGAGCCACTCCTTTGTTGCCTTGGCTGTATGTTTCGGGTCATTGTCATGCTGGAAGACCCAGCCACGAGCCATTTTTAATGTCCTGGTGGAGGGAAGGAGGTTGTCACTCAGGATTTGACGGTACATGGCTCCATCCATTCTCCCATTGATGCGGTGAAGTAGTCCTGTGCCCTTAGCAGAGAAACACCCCAAAACATAATGTTTCCACCTCCATGCTTGACAGTGGGGACGGTGTTCTTTGGGTCATAGGCAGCATTTCTCTTCCTCCAAACACGGCGAGTTGAGTTAATGCCAAAGAGCTCAATTTTAGTCTCATCTGACCACAGCACCTTCTCCCAATCACTCTCAGAATCATCCAGATGTTCATTTGCAAACTTCAGATGGGCCTGTACATGTGCCTTCTTGAGCAGGGGGACCTTGCGGGCACTGCAATATTTTAATCCATTACGGCGTAATGTGTTACCAATGGTTTTCTTGGTGACTGTGGTCCCAGCTGCCTTGAGATCATTAACAAGTTCCCCCCGTGTAGTTTTCGGCTGAGCTCTCACCTTCCTCAGGATCAAGGATACCCCACGAGGTGAGATTTTGCATGGAGCCCCAGATCGATGTCGATTGACAGTCATTTTGTATGTCTTCCATTTTCTTACAATTGCACCAACAGTTGTCTCCTTCTCACCCAGCGTCTTACTTATGGTTTTGTAGCCCATTCCAGCCTTGTGCAGGTCTATGATCTTGTCCCTGACATCCTTAGAAAGCTCTTTGGTCTTGCCCATGTTGTAGAGGTTAGGCCTCATTCACACGGCAGGGTTTACCGGCCGGGTGCCGGCCGTTCATAAATCGGCCGGCACCCGGCTGCATTAGGAATAATAGACCCCTAATGGGGCTATTCACACGACCGATTTTTTGACGGCCGGGAAAACCGTCCGTCAAAAAATAGGACATGCTCTATCTTCGCCCGGGTGCCCGGCCGCCCGGCTCCCATAGAAGTCTATGGGGCCGGGTAATACACGGCCATCACCGGGATGTGTCCCGAGTGATGGCTGGGTTTTCCGGCGCTTGCGCTCTATCTCCTCCTCCTCACAGCGCAGAGTGCATGTGAGGAGGAGGAGTTGATGCCATTCTGACGAATGGCATCGCTGTACACTGTGTGGCAGGGCCGGGGTGTACAGCAGGTGGAAGGGAGCGCTGGCTCCCTTCCCCTGCTTGTTTTAAAAGCACCCTGGCCCGGCGACACCTTCGATGGCGCCGCTAGCAGCTGCAGCTGCTGCTGCTGCGGCTGCTACTACTGTAGCTACGCCACTATAGCCGCACTTTAGCTCCTTGAAGGAGCGGAATCCCCGTGTGTTCGGGGATTCCGCTCCTGGACAGAGCGCTTGATGTCTCTGTCCATATCTGGGCAGTGACATCAGGGGAAACTCCTGAAGTGGAATCCCCGAACACATGGGGATTCCCCTTCAGGAGTTGCCACTGATGTCACTGTCCGGATCTGCCCGGCCCGGCACGGATGCAAAACTTAATGCAAACCGGCCGGGCAAAATGGCCGATTTTACCGGCCGACACTCGGGCTCGGGAACGACCCGGTCGTGTGAATCCCGCCTTAGAGTCAGACTGATTCATTGAGTCTGTGGACAGGAGTCTTTTATACAGTTGACCATGTAAGAGCTGTCTATAATGCAGGCACCAAGTTGATTTGGAGCGTGTAACTGGTCTGGAGGAGGCTGAACTCTTAATGGTTGGTAGGGGATCAAATACTTATTTCTCTGTGCACAATGCAAATAAATATATATCATTTTGACAATGTGATTTTCTTTTTTTTTTTTTATATAATCTATCTCTCACTGGTAAAATTAACCTAGCCTAAAAATTCTAGACTGCTCATGTCTTTGACAGTGGGCAAACTTACAAAATCAGCAAGGGATCAAATACTTATTTCCTTCACTGTATGTATCCTAATAATGTGTGATACTGGCTGCTGAGCCATATATCTAAGCCAATCACGTGTGATCCTGTCATCGGAGCCTCTGTATCTAAGCCTATCATGTGTGATATTGTCTGCTGAGCTGGTGTATCTAAGCACATCACTTGCAATACTGTCTGCGGCGCTGTGTATCTAAGTCAGTCATGTGTGATACTGTCTGAGAGAAGCACACGGCTATGTTTTCCCCCATCATATTGCTGACTGACTGGTGTAGCAGAATACATTTTCTCGCCTGATACAGAAGACACACTTCTCAGGGGATCGCTTCATTGCTCCAGTTTATTTTCTTGTCCTTCTATTAAATAATACATGATCTTTTCTGCTGTTCTGTCCCACAGATTCAGCCTCCGGACATGAAGAGAAAATCCATTTTCCTGCTATCACTTGTAGAACTTGTGATGTTCTGTAATTGAGTGAACAAGATACAAAGTGAAATATCTGTCACTTGCCACATACGTTTTGTACCAGTTCATCTGATAACAAAGACATTTTCATGTATAAAACTTCAAAATGACTGATTCCGAGAGAGATTGGTATCTGTTCTACAAATTTTACCTTCCAATACAGTTTATTTGTAACGCTAATACACACAAAAAATAGATACATTGTATTTCTTATCTTGTACTGAGTTACATCATCTCCTGCTCCAGAGCTGCATTCGCAATTTGTTTGGCTACTAAGCATCTTACAACATCCCCTGCTGGTTCAGTGTCTGCACAGAGCCTGCTCATTTCAGGAAGCATAGTCCTGACATCCGGCACTGCATCTGATGTATAAAAAACTAACTGTCACAGAGTGCACTACAACAGAGAATAATGCTATGAATCTGTCTGCTAGCACAGTGTCAACTACTTCAGGAGCAAACCGCAGAACTGTGAGTGCAGCTCTGGAGGGGAATTGACTAGAAGTCATGATTTAACTCAGACCGCATAAGTAGAACAAAGTATTTACAAAGCAGTTCAACCTTTTAAGATGCCTATATCCGTATATAAAATTGGGTTTAAAGAGGCACTAACACTTCGGAGAATTAAGCCTATTAAGATGGTTTGAGCCTCAGTGAACCATTATGTATATAGGGGAGGTAGCTATAGAGGTTGCAGAGATGCTCCTTTTAGGCTCATTCACACTTATTCACAGGCATTTCCACTTTGAAAACCACGGTTCTCCACAGATATGTGTGAACTAAGCCTAACCCAGCACTTCATGGTCCAAGTTTGTATGAAATAATACGCTCAAGCTTTACAGAGTGGGATCTGGAGGGTCGGATCATTGATGGAAAGCATTAAAAACTTATTGCTGGCTCCGAGAAATCACTTAATTGCCAAAATGCTGCTGCATCTTTCTTAAAATATTGACAAAATTGAAGTTGCTCACCAAATAACCCTTGACACTTGCTTTAAAACGATTTAAAAACCCCTTTAAACAATGTTGTGTATAGGTCTAACAGTCTGAAGATTAATTTTATATCTTTAAAAGGATTGGAGCTCCATAATATTTCTGATAGAGCGCTCCAAATCCTCTGCAATTCTTTATACAGCTATAGAGTTAGATGGTAGAGAGAGGATTTTACTGCATACAGATTTATTATTGAGTACAATGTAAAAGTCGTATGCAGGAAACTCCTGAGCTCCCCTAGTGGTGGCTGCAGGTAGAGAGAATTTTATCATTTAGTACAAAACTCTGGACCTATCTAGCTACAGTAAGTAAAATTAAAAAAAATTGATTATAGGTCAATTTTCACTTGAAACTAAACATCTGGAGAAAGTATACTCAAGGCTCACCGTACATATATATTGGTTGGACTTGGACATTTCATACAATGGTAGCTCCTAGTAAGAGAGTCCTTGCTGCCGTTCATAGAGTTATTTTTCCTATTTTGGTATGACTTTTTCCTTTTGTGCCTCAAAGCATTTACCCTTATGGAACTCCTAATGAATTCACGTTGGTTGGAACTGAACCCTATTATTTCTTTTATTTTTTGTTTAGCAAAGTAAAATCCCTGAAGATCAGTTAGTCACAGGCTCAAGTAAACGGCCAAGACAATGCCTTCTTCTTATCCTAGCATGACCCTGCCATATTCTTCCTGGAGAGTTTGAAGAAGGTTTGTTGGATGAGAACGCACCTCTAGCTCTCCGCTCTGTTAGTCATTATCCTCCACTTTTAACATCTGAGAGTAATTTCATGGTTAGACAAGGCCCAAACAAAGAAGGTACCAATCTCGTAGAGTACCGGAAAGTGGATGAGAGAGAGCCAGGCTGTGCTGAAACCAATAAAGACTTGTGCAAATTTGTTTACAAACCCAAGGTAAAAGTCCCAAGAGTCAATCACTCCAAGGGTTCTCTCTAGAGAGACAGAAAATTCTTGTCAGATTTTATAGTCCCTGCCTTTGGACATGTCACCATGTATTAAAATGAACATGCTTCTTGTAGAATGGGGCTGGAGTGTGGTAGGAAGAATGTCTACCTTCTGCCTTACACCTAATAATGCATCTCATTTATAGCGAATTAAAGAGCAATTCTAGTCAAAAATTAAATTAACATAAAGGTATAGATACTGCCCCTATATACAAGAATATAACTATTATAATACTGCCCCCTATATACAAGAATATAACTACTATAATACTGCCCCCATATACAAGAATGTAACTACTATAACACTGCACCCTATATACAAGAATATAACTAATATAATACTGCCCCCTATGTACAAGAATATAATTACTATAATACTGCTCCCTATATACAAGAATATAACTACTATAATACTGCCCCTATATACAAGAATATAACTACTATAATACTGCCTCCTATATACAAGAATATAATTACTATAATACTGCTCCCTATATACAAGAATATAACTACTATAATACTGCCCCTATATACAAGAATATAACTACTATAATACTGGCCCCTATATACAAGAATATAACTACTATAATACTGCCCCCTATATACAAGAATAGAATTACTATAATACTGCTCCCTATATACAATAATATAACTACTATAATACTGCCCCTATATACAAGAATATAACTACTATAATACTGTCCCTATATACAAGAATATAACTACTATAATACTGCTCCTATATACAAGAATATAACTACTATAATACTGCCCCTATATACAAGAATATAACTACTATAACACTGCCCCCTATATACAAGAATATAACTACTATAATACTGCCCCCTATATACAAGAATATAACTACTATATTACTGCTCCTATATACAAGAATATAACTACTATAATACTGCTAATATATACAAGAATATAACTACTATAATACTGCCTCCTATATACAAGAATATAACTACTATAATACTGCCCCCTATATACAAGAATATAACTACTGTAATACTGCCCCCTATATACAAGAATATAACTACTATAATACTGCCCCCTATATACAAAAATATAACTACTATAATACTGCCTCCTATATACAAGAATATAACTACTATAATACTGCTCCCTATATACAAGAATATAACTACTATAATACTGCCCCTATATACAAGAATATAACTACTATAATACTGCCCCCTATATACAAGAATATAACTAGTATAATACTGCCCCTATATACAATAATATAACTACTATAATACGGCCCCTATATACAAGAATATAACTACTATAATACTGCCCCTATATACAAGAATATAACTACTATAATACTGCTCCTATATACAAGAATATAACTACTATAATACTGCCCCCTATACATAAGAATATAACTACTATAATACTGCCTCCTATATACAAGAATATATCTACTATAATACTGCCCCTATATACAAGAATATAACTACTATAATACTGCTCCTATATACAAGAATATAACTACTATAATACTGCTGCAATATACACGAATATAACTACTATAATACTGCTCCCTATATACAAGAATATAACTACTATAATACTGCCCCTATATACAAGAATAGAACTACTATAATACTGCCCCTATATACAAGAATATAACTACTATAATACTGCCCCCTATACATAAGAATATAACTACTATAATACTGCCTCCTATATACAAGAATATATCTACTATAATACTGCCCCTATATACAAGAATATAACTACTATAATACTGCTCCTATATACAAGAATATAACTACTATAATACTGCTGCAATATACACGAATATAACTACTATAATACTGCTCCCTATATACAAGAATATAACTACTATAATACTGCCCCTATATACAAGAATAGAACTACTATAAGGCTGGGTTCACACGTGGCGGAATTTCACTTAAATTCCGCTGCGGACACTCCGCAGCGTTAATCCGCAGCGGAGCCGTTTGTCCATTGACTTACACTTTAATTTAGCAGTGTTCGTTTAGACGAGGCGTAAAATTCCGCTGCGGAGCATAGGCTGCGGAGCGGAATTTGGTGTCCGCAGCATGCTCTGTCTGTTGCGGAGCAGTGGCGGACTCATGGCGGAATTTCTCCATTGACTTCAATGGAGATTATAATTTCCGCAATGAAGTCCGCAGCTGTCATGCACATGTTATGTGTGCTGCGGATCCGTCTTGCTTTTTTAACTTGACATTTCTTCATTCTGGCTGGACCTATGTATTTCTAGGTCTACAGCCAGACTGAGGAAGTCAATGGGGCTCCCGTAATGACGGGAGCGTTGCTAGGAGACGTCAGTAAATAGTCACTGTCCAGGGTGCTGAAAGAGTTAAGCGATCGGCAGTAACTGTTTCTGCACCCTGGACAGTGACTACCGATCACAATATACAGCAACCTGTAAAAAAATATAAGTTCATACTTACCGAGAACTCCCTGCTTCTGTCTCCAGTCCGGCTTCCCAGGATGACGTTTCAGTCTAAGTGACGGCTGCAGCCAATCACAGGCCAATAACAGGCTGCAGCGGTCACATGGACTGCCGCGTCATCCAGGGAGGTCGGGCTGGATGCCGAAAGAGGGACGCGTCACCAAGACAACGGCCGGTAAGTATGAAATTCGTTTACTTTCACTAGGGAAAGTGCTGTCCCTTCTCTCTATCCTGCACTGATAGGGAGAAGGGAAGCACTTTTCCCGCAGTCCGCAGCAGCTAGTCCGCATCAATTTACTGCACATTTTGTGCAGATCCGCAGCAGAATCTGCAACGCAGATTCTGTGCGGCATTGATGCGGACAGTTGCGGAGGAAATCCGCCACGTGTGGTCATGCCCTAATACTGCCCCTATATACAAGAATATAACTACTATAATACTGCCCCCTATATACAAGAATATAACTACTATAATACTACTCCTATATACAAGAATATAACTACTATAATACTGCCTCCTATATACAAGAATATAACTACTATAATACTGCTCCTATATACAAGAATATAACTACTATAATACTGCCCCTATATACAAGAATATAACTACTATAATACTGCCCCTATATACAAGAATATAACTATTATAATACTGCCCCTATATACAAGAATATAACTACTATAATACTGCCCCTATATACAAGAATATAACTACTATAATACTGCTCCCTATATACAAGAATATAACTACTATAATACTGCTCCTATATACAAGAACATAACTACTATAATACTGCCCCTATATACAAGAATATAACTACTATAATACTGCCCCTATATACAAGAATATAACTACTATAATACTGCCCCTATATACAAGAATATAACTACTATAATACTGCCCCTATATACAAGAATATAACTACTATAATACTGCTCCTATATACAAGAATATAACTACTATAATACTGCCCCCTATATACAAGAATATAACTACTATAATACTACTCCTATATACAAGAATATAACTACTATAATACTGCCTCCTATATACAAGAATATAACTACTATAATACTGCCCCTATATACAAGAATATAACTACTATAATACTGCTCCCTATATACAAGAATATAACTACTATAATACTGCTCCTATATACAAGAACATAACTACTATAATACTGCCCCTATATACAAGAATATAACTACTATAATACTTCCCCTATATACAAGAATATAACTACTATAATACTGCCCCTATATACAAGAATATAACTACTATAATACTGCCCCTATATACAAGAATATAACTACTATAATACTGCTCCTATATACAAGAATATAACTACTATAATACTGCCCCTATATACAAGAGTATAACTACTATAATACTGCCCCCTATATATAAGAATATAACTACTATAATACTGCCCCTATATACAAGAATAGAACTACTATAATACTGCCTCCTATATACAAGAATATAACTACTATAATACTGCCCCCTATATACAAGAATATAACTACTATAATACTGCCTCCTATATACAAGAATATATCTACTATAATACTGCCCCTATATACAAGAATATAACTACTATAATACTGCTGCTATATACAAGAATATAACTACTATAATACTGCTCCCTATATACAAGAATATAACTACTATAATACTGCTCCCTATATACAAGAATATAACTACTATAATACTGCCCCTATATACAAGAATATAACTACTATAATACTGCCCCCTATATACAAGAATATAACTAGTATAATACTGCCCCTATATACAATAATATAACTACTATAATACTGCCCCTATATACAAGAATATAACTACTATAATACTGCCCCTATATACAAGAATATAACTACTATAATACTGCTCCTATATACAAGAATATAACTACTATAATACTGCCCCCTATACATAAGAATATAACTACTATAATACTGCCTCCTATATACAAGAATATATCTACTATAATACTGCCCCTATATACAAGAGTATAACTACTATAATACTGCTCCTATATACAAGAATATAACTACTATAATACTGCTGCAATATACACGAATATAACTACTATAATACTGCTCCCTATATACAAGAATATAACTACTATAATACTGCCGCTATATACAAGAATAGAACTACTATAATACTGCCCCTATATACAAGAATATAACTACTATAATACTGCCCCCTATATACAAGAATATAACTACTATAATACTACTCCTATATACAAGAATATAACTACTATAATACTGCCTCCTATATACAAGAATATAACTACTATAATACTGCTCCTATATACAAGAATATAACTACTATAATACTGCCCCTATATACAAGAATATAACTACTATAATACTGCCCCTATATACAAGAATATAACTACTATAATACTGCTCCCTATATACAAGAATATAACTACTATAATACTGCTCCTATATACAAGAATATAACTACTATAATACTGCCCCTATATACAAGAATATAACTACTATAATACTGCCGCTATATACAAGAATATAACTACTATAATACTGCCCCTATATACAAGAATATAACTACTATAATACTGCTCCTATATACAAGAATATAACTACTATAATACTGCCCCAATATACAAGAGTATAACTACTATAATACTGCCCCTATATACAAGAATATAACTACTATAATACTGCCCCTATATACAAGAATAGAACTACTATAATACTGCCTCCTATATACAAGAATAGAACTACTATAATACTGCCCCCTATATACAAGAATATAACTAATATAATACTGCCTCCTATATACAAGAATATAACTACTATAATACTGCTCCTATATACAAGAATATAACTACTATAATACTGCTCCTATATACAAGAATATAACTACTATAATACTGCCTCCTATATACAAGAATATAACTACTATAATACTACTCCTATATACAAGAATATAACTACTATAATACTGCCCCTATATACAAGAATATAACTACTATAATACTGCCCCTATATACAAGAATATAACTACTATAATACTGCCCCTATATACAAGAGTATAACTACTATAATACTGCCCCCTATATACAAGAATATAACTACTATAAGGGCATGACCACACATGGCGGAATTCCTCCGCAACTGTCCGCATCGATGCCGCACAGAATCTGCGTTGCAGATTCTGCAGCGGATCTGCACAAAATGTGCAGTACATTGATGCGGACTAGCTGCTGCAGACTGCGGGAAAAGTGCTTCCCTTCTCCCTATCAGTGCAGGATAGAGAGAAGGGACAGCACTTTCCCTAGTGAAAGTAAACGATTTTCATACTTACCGGCCGTTGTCTTGGTGACGCGTCCCTCTTTCGGCATCCAGCCCGACCTCCCTGGATGACGCGCCAGTCCATGTGACCGCTGCAGCCTGTGCTTGGCCTGTGATTGGCTGCAGCCGTCACTTACACTGAAACGTCATCCTGGGAGGCCGGACTGGAGACAGACGAAGGGAGTTCTCGGTAAGTATGAACTTATATGTTTTTTTACAGATACATGTATATTGGGATCGGTAGTCACTGTCCCGGGTGCAGAAACAGTTACTGCCGATCGCTTAACTCTTTCAGCACCCTGGACAGTGACTATTTACAGACGTCTCCTAGCAACGCTCCCGTCATTACGGGAGCCCCATTGACTTCCTCAGTCTGGCTGTAGACCTAGAAATACCTAGGTCCAGCCAGAATGAAGAAATGTCAAGTTAAAAAAGCAAGACGCATCCGCAGCACACATGACATGTGCATGACAGCTGCGGACTTCATTGCGGAACTTAGAATCTCCATTGAAGTCAATGGAGAAATTCCGCCATGAGTCCGCCACTGCTCCGCAACAGACAGAGCATGCTGCGGACACCAAATTCCGCTCCGCAGCCTATGCTCCGCAGCGGAATTGTACGCATCGTGTAAACGAACACTGCTAAATTAAAGTGAAAGTCAATGGAGAAACGGCTCCGCTGCGGATTAACGCTGCGGAGTGTCCGCAGCGGAATTTAAGTGGAATTCCGCCATGTGTGAACCCGCCCTAATACTGCCACCTATATACAAGAATATAACTACTATAATACTGCCCCCTATATACAAGAATATAACTACTATAATACTGCCACCTATATACAAGAATATAACTACTATAATACTGCTCCTATATACAAGAATATAACGACTATAATACTGCTCCTATATACAAGAATATAACTACTATAATACTGCCTCCTATATACAAGAATATAACTACTATAATACTGCTCCTATATACAAGAATATAACGACTATAATACTGCTCCTATATACAAGAATATAACTACTATAATACTGCCTCCTATATACAAGAATATAACTACTATAATACTGCTCCTATATACAAGAATATAACTACTATAATACTGCTCCTATATACAAGAATATAACTACTATAATACTGCCCCTATATACAAGAATATAACTACTATAATACTGCCCCTATATACAAGAATATAACTACTATAATACTGCTCCTATATACAAGAATATAACTACTATAATACTGCTGCAATATACACGAATATAACTACTATAATACTGCTCCCTATATACAAGAATATAACTACTATAATACTGCCCCTATATACAAGAATAGACCTACTATAATACTGCCCCTATATACAAGAATATAACTACTATAATACTGCCCCCTATATACAAGAATATAACTACTATAATACTGCCCCTATATACAAGAATATAACTACTATAATACTGCCCCTATATACAAGAATATAACTACTATAATACTGCTCCCTATATACAAGAATATAACTACTATAATACTGCTCCTATATACAAGAATAAAACTACTATAATACTGCCCCTATATACAAGAATATAACTACTATAATACTGCCCCTATATACAAGAATATAACTACTATATAACTGCCCCTATATACAAGAATATAACTACTATAATACTGCTCCTATATACAAGAATATAACTACTATAATACTGCCCCTATATACAAGAGTATAACTACTATAATACTGCCCTTATATACAAGAGTATAACTACTATAATACTGCCCCTATATACAAGAATATAACTACTATAATACTGCCCCTATATACAAGAATAGAACTATTATAATACTGCCTCCTATATACAAGAATAGAACTACTATAATACTGCCCCCTATATACAAGAATATAACTAATATAATACTGCCTCCTATATACAAGAATATAACTACTATAATACTGCTCCTATATACAAGAATAGAACTACTATAATACTGCTCCTATATACAAGAATATAACTACTATAATACTGCTCAATGGAGATTCTAAGTTCCGCAATGAAGTCCGCAGCTGTCATGCACATGTTATGTGTGCTGCGGATGCGTCTTGCTTTTTAGACATGACATTTCTTCATTCTGGCTGGACCTATGTATTTCTAGGTCTACAGCAAGACTGAGGAAGTCAATGGGGCTCCCGTAATTATGGGAGCGTTGCTAGGAGACGTCAGTAAATAGTCACTGTCCAGGGTGCTGAAAGAGTTAAGTGATCGGCAGTAACTGTTTCTGCACCCTGGACAGTGACTACCGATCCCAATATACAGCAACCTGTCAAAAAAATAGAAGTTCATACTTACCGAGAACTCCCTGCTTCTGTCTCCAGTCCGGCTTCCCAGGATGACGTTTCAGTCTAAGTGACGGCTGCAGCCAATCACAGGCTGCAGCGGTCACATGGACTGCCGCGTCATCCAGGGAGGTCGGGCTGGATGCCGAAAGAGGGACGCGTCACCAAGACAACGGCCGGTAAGTATGAAATTAGTGTACTTTCACTAGGGAAAGTGCTGTCCCTTCTCTCTATCCTGCACTGATAGAGAGAAGGGAAGCACTTTTCCCGCAGTCCGCAGCAGCTAGTCCGCATCAATTTACTGCACATTTTGGGCAGATCCGCCGCAGAATCTGCAACGCAGATTCTGTGCGGCATTGATGCGGACAGTTGCGGAGGAAATCCGCCACGTGTGGCCGTACCCTAATACTGCCTCCTATATACAAGAATATAACTACTATAATACTGCCTCCTATATACAAGAATATAACTACTATAATACTACCCCCTATATACAAGAATATAACTACTATAATACTGCCCCTCTATACAAGAATATAACTACTATAATTCTGCCTCCTATATACAAGAATATAACTACTATAATACTGCAACTATATACAGGAATATAACTACTATAATACTGCTCCTATATACAAGAATATAACTACTATAATACTGTATCCTATATACAAGAATATAACTACTATAATACTGCTACTATACACAAGAATATAACTACTATAATACTGCTCCTATATACAAGAATATAACTACTATAATACTGCCCCCTATCTACAAGAATAGAATACTCCGACTATAGAGCAATATAAAAGTGACCTGTTACTGTTGCATTACAAAATACAATTTTCTGCAGAAAAATAATAATGGAACAACCAAAAATCACACGTCCTTATTTGGGTAAGATTAATCAGGGAATTATAGAAGAAGGTGAAAAAATAACAAAATAAACATTAGTCACCTGAGGTGGTCGCACTGGTGTTTGTTGTCCTGCAGTGGTGCAGCGATCATGTCCGGACAGCTGACAAAAACTGCTGGACCACCGGAGGTGAGTAATTTTTCTTTTGTTACATTTTGACATTCCTTGCTTTTAGAACAAAAAAATGTTGTCTTGGAAAAGCGCTTTAAACTTTATTAGAAATACACCAGAGCTACAACATGGATCTTGTGGATTAGAAAATCACAGCGGAACTGTATAGGAGCTGGGGTGGATTTCCTTGGCCAGCAACTTTCTTTATTATCGCGGTTCGAATGCGCCACCATAAGATACAACATGTTCAATATTCAGATTAATGTGAAGACGGGGATATTTTATGTGAGCCTCATCTTCTCTCCCCTTGGCTGATTCCCATCTTTCACTGGGCAAAAAGCAAAATGATTAAAACAGAATTACCGGAAATTCCCTTCATCGGCGACGCAGCGCACCAGACCTGGTCACTTGGAAAATGACTAATGAACGTCGTTTGTTGTGTCAGTGACAAGTAATGCATTTCTCGACACTTCACGGTTGGCACTCCTGGAATATTGGGCCTCTCATCGTTTCTGTATGTTCCATTCAGATTTGTTAATTTAATTAAATCTCCGCCATTGAAGGTCCATTAAAGCTGGTCATGTGTAAAGACATGGCTTGGTTTTCTAATGCATAAATGGTACACGCAAGTCTGGCTGTGTGTATATCTTTGGAAAAAGAGTTTTAATTGAGTTTGTCTCATCACAGAAGACCCCTTTCGTATGGAAAACATCTCCCGCCACCCCCTGTAAACAGATGATATTTACGGGGGAAGCCTCACCAGCCAGATGTTTTCCCTATAGCGGCCACTGCAGGGGAAATCTGGTATTACACGGTGGCCATTCAGATGAGTGGCTACCTACCACATATAATACATGAAGAGGGTCCCAGCATTAACAATAATGAAATAAAGAGTTAAAGCGTTTTTCCAGTTAAAAGAAATTGATGGCATATCCCCATTATAGGCCATCCATATCTGATCAGTGGGGGTCCGGTTCTTGGCACTCCGGAATATGAATCGCCAACACACTTGTAGTAGTGATTCACACTATGAGGCCCCGTGCACACGACTGTATTTTTCATTCACCCATAAATACTGTCCATAAATACGGATCCGTAATAATTTATACTCATCCATAAATCATCCGCATATACGGAAGGGTGTCCGTAAATATAGTCCGTAATGCATCCGTATTTACGGATCCACTAAAAGACGGGGAGGAATCTAGGGTAATCCCCTGGCGTAGCACAGCAACACTGCAGTAATTACGGAAGCGCCTATAGACTTCTTTATAGAATCTGTGCCGTAATCACAGACAAAAAAAAGGACATGTTCTATTATTTCTACGGCTCGGACACCCATCCGTAAGAATACGAAAAGGTGTCCGGAGCCCATAGAAATAAATGGGTTTTGTAATTACAGATGAAAAATATGGTCGTCTGCATGGAGCCTTACAGCCTTCTCCCATTCTAGTAAAATAGAGAAGGCTGTAATACTGTAAACCGCCACTACAAGTGTCGGCGATTCATAGTACGAGCACTGAACAGGAATAAAGGGGAATCAGCACTCACAGGAGTGCCGCACCCTTTTCAAAACATCTGATTGCCATGGGTGCCGAGAGTCAGAACCCCACCAATCCTGAGTATAGGCCATCAATTTCCTCTAACTGGAAAACCCCTTTAAATCATAAAAAGCGCCAAAACGAGCGGAAATCCGCCATTACAAGCAGCGCCACTCTTCTGGACACTCCAGCAACCAGGGTAATCAGTGCCCGACGAAGGTCCTTTGACCGAAACGTTACGTTGCACCAAACCCTTGGCATCTATCACAATAATACAAATTTTCAAGCATTTTGATATTGACGTCTCAGTGTGCCGAATACTTCTTTCATTATACGATTGGGTTGGGACCCTATTCGTGCACCTACCCTGATCTTGTGCATTCCGAACATACCTCAACCAGGAATAAAGGGGAATCAGCGCTCACAGGAGTGCCGCACCCTTTTCAAAACATCTGATTGGCATGGGTGCCGAGAGTCAGAACCCCACCAATCCTGAGTATAGGCCATCAATTTCCTCTAACTGGAAAACCCCTTTAAATCATAAAATTCTGCCTGCCGGCAACTACCACTAGGGGAGCTTGGAGGGTTTTTACTACATACGTTTATATATTTAACACAAACATAAAACATACATTGAAAGTAAAACAATACGTTTAGCGACCTTTTACACAGGCCGATGATCAGGCGAAGGAGCGATCATACAAATGATCGCTCCTGATCATTGACCTGTGTAAACATGCAAAAAAAGGGTGCAGTATTACACAGTGCCCATTCAAATGAATTGGTGACCGTGTGGTCCTGGCTGTAGCAGCCGTTTTCCCTTGGTCATAGAGGACTACCTCCTTCATATACTTTAGGACGGCACATGGACGGGGTTGTCTAGTTGGGACAACCTCTTTAATGACTATGGATCTCATAAAGATCTAATCCGAATGTAAAATGGTTGGTCAAACGAAGTCTAGCTAGCAAAGCACTATGGGAATTATGTTTCTAATTCTCCTTTATATGAGCCAACGTCTGATTTGATGATTATTTATCCCATTATTGCAAATTTTCAACCCAATCGGTAACAATTTTGCTTACATCTATTCTAATTGTTAAACCCGTGGGCGTAAGATTAAAGAAAATGACTGATACGACAATAAAGTGTTAACATAGATTGTGAGCACTTACAGGAGCAGACATCTTTAAAAAAAAAAAATTCAAGACAGTAAACGCTACTATTTAAACAAAGGATTCTTTATCGAAAATGATTGCATCCAGACAAGCGTTACCTGGAGTCTCCATTGCACAACATGAGACGTGTTATCTTTTTTTCCATCACCTTCTTAGCCGGGGCTGCTCTGATTTATTCAGTCCCAGATGCCTAAAAGAAGTAAACATATTGGTGAAGTCCTGGCGCAGAGCTTTTAATTGGCAAACTATGGCTTACGAGTTACTCAAAGGTGCCCCAAGGCTACTGCATCTGTTTAAGATCATTCCTGAAGCCGTAATCACCATGCAGCACACAGGGTAAAAATTCTATTAAGATTTGTTGTTTTTTTACGAAGTCACCTTCTTATTCCACCGAGTATAGTCCCAAATTTGTTTGGCTTTGAGTCTCTTCTCTTTGGACTCCTCGAGCAGTGACATTTTAATGATAAGGCAAAGGTTTGATTAGACGATTTTACAACTGTCCGCGAAACGCGTCCTGGGCAAGGCTATAAAGATGAAGGCGAATGACCCCTTTCATTTCTAATTAAAAGTTTTTAATTACCTCTGAGTCTGGACTAACAAACTTAAATAATCTCCTTTTTGCTTACGCTTTATAGAAATTAAGTGACGTGAGGGTTTTCAACAATTACCGTTTCAAGTCCTGAAATGCGCAATGTGAGTTGAATAATTTACATATGGACTCCTATTTAAAGTGTATGTCTATCTTCCACATCCGTTTTACAGTTTTCATATAGAAGTTGAGTAACTTTATAAATACATGATATTGATTATCTATACTAATGCTGTTATACTCCAGAGCTGCATTCACAATTCTGCTGTTTTTTTATTGAAAACAGTCCGCAAACTTGTTGGCAGACGCCTCCCTAACAGCTTAGGGGCAATTAAGTGTTCCCATACTGGAAAACTACATTGCCTGATGTAAAGACACTGCAGGTAGCTCTGTAAAGATACTGAACAAGCTGGGAATGCTGGGATATTACAGCTCTTAAACCTTCAGAATTAGGACTGCGGCACTGGATTATAATACAGGGTGTAACAAGATAAATACAAGATAAGTAAGAAGTTGAGTGACCTCTTTACAGGGTTGCTGGATGGCAAGCAATTGAATGAATTGGTCGTTTTGTACACAGGATTTCCCTAGTGATGTCACACTTTTATATCCCTACCTGTTAGAAGGGTCCCTTCACAATAAGCTGATCACAAAGTGTCCCCCTGCTGCGAACCCCAGCGATCAGCTGTGATCTGTGGGGAAACCTGGCAGTAAGTGTTCAATTTCCCTGCAGCGCCACCACAGGAGAAATTAAGTATTATACAGTGTCCATTCATATCAACAGCTCTCCACTCTGGCAAAGAGATAACGTTCCTATACAGAGGATCCCCCTCTATTAACTCAAAATTCACTAATCGAGCATATGAAAATGGGGTTTCTAAATTGGAAAACCCCCTTTAAGGAGCTGACTAGAACACATACAAAATAGCTAAAGCTAAATGGGACCACCTCATGAAGGTTGTGATTGAATGAAGGGTCTACATCAGACACTCCTAGTGATTATATACTTTCTGGGACAAGTATAGTCCACGGCATGAGCCATGTTAGGCAGATGCCAATTATAGCCTGGTGTAAATGTAGAAATGCAGATATACAGAAAATGTAAAAGCCTCGAATGATAAGAATATGTTCATGTTTGGCTACATTTAAAATAATAAAATAAAGAAACGATAAAATAATAATAATATAAAAATAATTTAAAAATAAAACAAATGTAGTGTTCCTGGCTCCCAGTACTTGATAGGTTAATCCCCTTGTAAACACTCCGCTGACATCTTACAGCTCAGATGCCGCACTCCGATCCCCGGGGAAACTTTGAAATCTTCAATCTGACAGTTTTCTTGGCACATAAATGTATCTGGGCTCATTAGCGAAAACCCACCCCACATCTGTAATCAAACTACAGCATGGTCCATAATTGTGCCATCTGAAAGCCAGATGGGTGACACAAGTAATGAGTCCACCTGCTCTCTAGATCTGGCGGTCGTCCTTCCTCCTATCCTTTTGTAAGCATTTATGTTTATTTAAGGTGCCCGTTGCCCCACCTTTACTGGCTGAGATGGACAACATTGCTGACTTGACAACAGCGAAGCCTCATAGATGCCAATATCGGATATATTCCTATGTTCTACAGAAGCCTTCCTAGAAGGCCCAATCCTTCTCCTGTTCTGGATCAAGCAATCGTATAAAGTTAACGTAATAGAGGGCTGGACAAAAGCCAGTCCTAGGTACCTGTTATCACTAGTAGAAGGATGGCCTGTGTTGTGGTTACTGGGGTGGGGCTGCTCTCTATAGTATGGTGGGGGACTACTGGGAAAGTCATAGAAGGGCATGCGGTGATTGCTAGGGTAGTGGGGTAGAGCTTTGTGCCGCTGTGTCTACTGGTATAGTGGGAAGGATGTAATGTGTCTACTGGGAAAGTTAGGGAGAAGGGCTGCTAGGACTACTAAGGAAGGGAGAGGCCTGCTATGACTACTAGGGAAGTTATATATGGGCCTGGTGTGATTGCTAGGGTAGTGCGGCAGAGCTTTGTGCCCCTGTATCTACTGGTATAGTGGGAAGGACATGATGTGTCTACTTGGGAAGTAATGGGGAAGGGCTGCCATGCCTGCTAGGGCATGCTGTGATTGCTAGGGTAGTAGAGCAGACCTTTGTGCCCGCTTTATTTACTGGTATAGTGGGAAGGACCTGATGTGTCTACTGGAGAAGTTATGGGGGTATGGCTGCTATGACTTCTAGGGAAGTGAGAGGCCTGTTGTGACTACTAGGGAAGTGAGAGGCCTGCTATAACTACTAGGGAAGTGAGAGGCCTGCTATGACTACTAGGGAAGTGAGAGGCCTGCTATAACTACTAGGGAAGTGAGAGGCCTGCTCTAACTACTAGGGAAGTGAGAGGCCTGCTCTAACTACTAGGGAAGTGAGAGGCCTGCTATAACTACTAGGCAAGTGAGAGGCCTGCTATTACTACTAGGGAAGTGAGAGGCCTGCTATAACTACTAGGGAAGTGAGAGGCCTGCTATAACTACTAGGGAAGTGAGAGGCCTGCTATAACTACTAGGGAAGTGAGAGGCCTGCTATGACTACTAGGCAAGTGAGAGGCCTGCTATGACTACTAGGGAAGTGAGAGGCCTGCTATAACTACTAGGGAAGTGAGAGACCTGCTATAACTACTGGGGAAGTGAGAGGCCTGCTATAACTACTAGGGAAGTGAGAGGCCTGCTATAACTACTAGGGAAGTGAGAGGCCTGCTATAACTACTAGGGAAGTGAGAGGCCTGCTATAACTACTAGGGAAGTGAGAGGCCTGCTATGACTACTAGGGACGTGAGAGGAGTGCTGTGATTACTGGGGAAATGGGAAGAACTTGCTATGTCTATTCAGGAATTGGGGGCCCTGCTCTGATGATGGGAGTTCTTTCCTGAAAACCACAAGGGCAAAACCTCAAGTGACATGTAAGGCTGGGTACACACGACCTATTTTCAGACGTAATGGAGGCGTTTTACGCCTCGAATTAGTCTGAAAAAACGGCTCCAATACGTCGGCAAACATCTGCCCATTACTTTCAATGGGTCTTACGATGTTCTGTGCCGACGACCTGTCATTTTACGTGTTGCTGTCAAAAGACCGCTCGTAAAATTACAGCCTCGTCAAAAGAAGTGCAGGACACTTCTTGGGACGTTTTTGGAGCCGTTTTCACATAGACTCCAATGAAAACAGCTCCAAAAACGGGCGTAAAAAACGCTGCGAAAAACGCGAGTTGCTCAAAAAACGTCTGAAAATCAGGGGCTGTTTTCCCTTGAAAACAGCTCCGTATTTTCAGACTTTTTTTGTTAATCGTGTGAACATACCCTAAGAAGCATGAATGCTGATTATTCTCATGTATCGATGTGTGTAGGGTAGTCATGTCCTTTAGTATAAATCTATCTAAGTAACTTAAAGGGGTTGTCCTCTTTAGGCACCACCTCTCCATAGG
This sequence comes from Rhinoderma darwinii, assembly GCF_050947455.1. Taxonomy (NCBI): domain Eukaryota; kingdom Metazoa; phylum Chordata; class Amphibia; order Anura; family Rhinodermatidae; genus Rhinoderma; species Rhinoderma darwinii. Next base: position 68,017,980 of record NC_134699.1, read on the forward strand.
CACTACTAGGGCACACGGATTTCTTCAATGGGAGTCCCCAATCAGAGAAACCCCTAAGTGGACAACTCCTTTAAGACAATTAGCGACCTTACAATAAATATTACTATTTAGTCACATCTATTGCATTGAAATGACCCCATGGATGTTTTTCATGTTACATTAAATAGAAGCTACTGCTCCCACACTACAGGGACCCCACGGGGTGAGGTTCCTAACACATTCTCCACAACAGCTGTAATAACCAGGACATCCATATACTGCAGCAATACTCAGTCAGGTTTATTGGTTTTGAGTTTGAGAGAAGTGGAATAACATGGGGTCATGATCTCCCGCTGGACAGTGGCAATCTCAGGAGACCCTCGGAGGAAACTAGGATTTGGAGGAAGAAGTAAGGGCAAGAACTCTGCTACACTGAGCAAATCCCATTAACTTTAGAGGGCAACTAAACAAGTGTACAAGAAACTCCTACAGGGACAAAGTAATAGGGACAAGTCAGAAAGAACAACATTGTGAATCCCAAGTGTCCCATCTGTTCGGAGATCAAAGGCTACTAGTACTGGTGAAAGTAATTATAACTTAATGGGATTATGTGGGGACCGAAAATTATTAGCGGTATGTGAGTGCACTCCCTAATATACATCCCGCTCCCCTCGCGCTGATTCTCAGACTTTAATAGATTTTTATTCTTTATTCTTCCTTGATGACGACACGACTCTTTGTCGTGTGACCGACCCCCGCTACAATCTATGTACAAGCAGGGACTACTGCTACAGCGAGTATATAGATTACAGCGGGGCCGCTTACATTAAGAGTCGTGTCATCATCAAGGAAGGCTGTGCAACTAGACTCGCGGTCTCCCGTGGGGCAGTAGGCTGGTAATACTTTCTGGTTCCCGCATAACCCCTTTACATATTATAGTGACGCGCATATATATATATATATATATATATATATATATATATATATATATATATAAAGTGCAGAATCAACAATTTCCTAATATAATGTTATTACGGTAAAGACAGAAAAACCTCCAGAATTCAGCAGTGATTGCTTGGTGCCAACACAAGGACATGCATGCGTACAGTCAGTGCCTCCATAACACTGCCAGTCACGCCCAATACCCACATAACATTGCCAGCCATACTCAATACCCTCATAACATTGCCAGTCATACTCAATACCCTCATAACATTGCCAGTCATGCTCAATACCCTCATAACATTGCCAGCCATACTCAATACCCTCATAACATAGCCAGTTATACTCAATACCCTCATAACATTGCCAGTTATACTCAATACCCTCATAACATTGCCAGCCATACTCAATACCCTCATAACATTGCCAGCCATACTCAATACCCTCATAACATTGCCAGTCATACTCAATACCCTCATAACATTGCCAGTGATACTCAATACCCTCATAACATTGCCAGCCATACTCAATACCTTCATAACATTGCCAGTCATACTCAATACCCTCATAACATAGCCAGTTATACTCAATATCCACATAACATTGCCAGTTATACTCAATATCCACATAACATTGCCAGTTATACTCAATACCCACATAACATTGCCAGCCATACTCAATACCCACATAACATTGACAGTCATACTCAATACCCTCATAACATAGCCAGTTATACTCAATATCCACATAACATTGCCAGTTATACTCAATACCCTCATAACATTGCCAGTTATACTCAATACCCTCATAACATTGCCAGCCATACTCAATACCCTCATAACATTGCCAGCCATACTCAATACCCTCATAACATTGCCAGTCATACTCAATAACCTCATAACATTGCCAGTTATACTCAATACCCTCATAACATTGCCAGCCATACTCAATACCCTCATAACATTGCCAGCCATACTCAATATCCTCATAACATTGCCAGTCATACTCAATACCCTCATAACATTGCCAGTTATAGTCAATATCCTCATAACATTGCCAGCCATACTCAATACCTTCATAACATTGCCAGCCATACTCAATACCCACATAACATTGCCAGCCATACTCAATACCCTCATAACATTGCCAGCCATACTCAATATCCACATAACATTGCCAGCCATACTCAATACCCTCATAACATTGCCAGCCATACTCAATACCCACATAACATTGCCAGTCATACTCAATACCCACATAACATTGCCAGTTATACTCAATATCCACATAACATTGCCAGTTATACTCAATACCCTCATAACATTGCCAGCCATACTCAATACCCTCATAACATTGCCAGCCATACTCAATACCCTCATAACATTGCCAGCCATATGCAATACCCACATAACATTGCCAGCCATACTCAATACCCACATAACATTGCCAGCCATACTCAATATCCACATAACATTGCCAGTTATACTCAATACCCTCATAACATTGCCAGCCATACTCAATACCCTCATAACATTGCCAGTTATACTCAATACCCACATAACATTGCCAGCCATACTCAATACCCACATAACATTGCCAGCCATACTCAATACCCACATAACATTGCCAGCCATACTTAATACCCTCATAACATTGCCAGCCATACTCAATACCTTCATAACATAGCCAGCCATACTCAATACCCACATAACATTGCCAGTTATACTCAATACCCACATAACATTGCCAGCCATACTCAATACCCTCATAACATTGTCATTCATACTCAATATCCACATAACATTGCCAGTTATACTCAATACCCTCATAACATTGCCAGCCATACTCAATACCCTCATAACATTGTCATTCATACTCAATATCCACATAACATTGCCAGTTATACTCAATACCCTCATAACATTGCCAGCCATACTCAATACCCTCATAACATTGTCATTCATACTCAATATCCACATAACATTGCCAGTTATACTCAATACCCTCATAACATTGCCAGCCATACTCAATACCCACATAACATTGCCAGCCATACTCAATATCCACATAACATTGCCAGTTATACTCAATACCCTCATAACATTGCCAGCCATACTCAATAACCTCATAACATTGCCAGCCATACTCAATACCCACATAACATTGCCAGCCATACTCAATACCCTCATAACATTGCCAGCCATACTCAATACCCTCATAACATTGCCAGCCATACTCAATACCCTCATAACATTGCCAGCCATACTCAATATCCACATAACATTGCCAGCCATACTCAATACCCTCATAACATTGCCAGCCATACTCAATACCCTCATAACATTGCCAGCCATACTCAATACCCTCATAACATTGCCAGCCATACTCAATACCCTCATAACATTGCCAGCCATACTCAATACCCACATAACATTGCCAGCCATACTCAATACCTACATAACATTGCCAGCCATACTCAATACCCTCATAACATTGCCAGCCATACTCAATACCCTCATAACATTGCCAGCCATACTCAATACCCTCATAACATTGCCAGCCATACTCAATATCCACATAACATTGCCAGCCATACTAAATACCCTCATAACATTGCCAGCCATACTCAATACCCTCATAACATTGCCAGCCATACTCAATATCCACATAACATTGCCAGCCATACTCAATACCCTCATAACATTGCCAGCCATACTCAATACCCACATAACATTGCCAGCCATACTCAATATCCACATAACATTGCCAGCCATACTCAATACCCTCATAACATTGCCAGCCATACTCAATACCCACATAACATTGCCAGCCATACTCAATACCCTCATAACATTGCCAGCCATACTCAATACCCACATGACATTGCCAGCCATACTCAATACCCTCATAACATTGCCAGCCATACTCAATATCCACATAACATTGCCAGTTATACTCAATACCCACATAACATTGCCAGTTATACTCAATACCCTCATAACATTGCCAGCGATACTCAATACCCTCATAACATTACCAGCGATACTCAATACCCACATAACATTGCCAGCCATGCTCAATACCCTCATAACATTGCCAGTTATACTCAATACCCTCATAACATTGCCAGCCATACTCAATACCCACATAACATTGCCAGCCATACTCAATACCCACATAACATTGCCAGCCATACTCAATACCCACATAACATTGCCAGTCATACTCAATACCCTCATAACATTGCCAGCCATACTCAATACCCTCATAACATTGCCAGCCATACTCAATACCCTCATAACATTGCCAGCCATACTCAATACCCACATAACATTGCCAGCCATACTCAATACCCACATAACATTGCCAGCCATACTCAATATCCACATAACATTGCCAGTGATACTCAATACCCTCATAACATTGCCAGCCATACTCAATACCCTCATAACATTGCTAGCCATACTCAATATCCACATAACATTGCCAGTCATACTCAATATCCACATAACATTGCCAGCCATACTCAATACCCTCATAACATTGCTAGCCATACTCAATATCCACATAACATTGCCAGTCATACTCAATATCCACATAACATTGCCAGCCATACTCAATACCCTCATAACATTGCCAGCCATACTCAATACCCACATAACATTGCCAGCTATACTCAATATCCACATAACATTGACAGCTATACTCAATATCCACATAACATTGACAGCCATACTCAATATCCACATAACATTGCCAGCCATACTCAATACCCTCATAACATTGCCAGCCATACTCAATACCTTCATAACATTGCCAGTTATACTCAATACCCTCATAACATTGCCAGTTATACTCAATATCCACATAACATTGCCAGTGATACTCAATACCCTCATAACATTGCCAGCCATACTCAATACCCACATAACATTGCCAGCCATACTCAATACCCACATAACATTGCCAGCCATACTCAATACCCACATAACATTGCCAGTTATACTCAATACCCTCATAACATTGCCAGTTATACTCAATACCCTCATAACATTGCCAGCCATACTCAATACCCTCATAACATTGCCAGTCATACTCAATACCCTCATAACATTGCCAGCCATACTCCATACCCTCATAACATTGTCATTCATACTCAGTACCCACATAACATTGCCAGTCACGCTCAATACCCACATAACATTGTCAGCCATACTCAATACCCTCATAACATTGCCAGCCATACTCAATATCCACATAACATTGCCAGCCATACTCAATATCCACATAACATTGCCAGCCATACTCAATATCCACATAACATTGCCAGCCATACTCAATATCCACATAACATCGCCAGCCATACTCAATACCCACATAACATTGCCAGCCATACTCAATACCCTCAAAACATTGCCAGCCATACTCAATACCCTCATAACATTGCCAGCCATACTCAATACCCACATAACATTGCCAGTTATACTCAATACCCTCATAACATTGCCAGTTATACTCAATACCCTCATAACATTGCCAGTTATACTCAATACCCACATAACATTGCCAGTTATACTCAATACCCTCATAACATTGCCAGTTATAGTCAATACCCTCATAACATTGCCAGCCATACTCAATACCCTCATAACATTGCCAGCCATACTCAATACCCACATAACATTGCCAGCCATACTCAATACCCTCATAACATTGCCAGTTATACTCAATACCCTCATAACATTGCCAGCCATACTCAATACCCACATAACATTGCCAGCCATACTCAATACCCTCATAACATTGCCAGTTATACTCAATACCCTCATAACATTGCCAGCCATACTCAATATCCTCATAACATTGCCAGCCATACTCAATACCCTCATAACATTGCCAGCCATACTCAATACCCTCATAACATTGCCAGCCATACTCAATACCCTCATAACATTGCCAGCCATATGCAATACCCACATAACATTGCCAGCCATACTCAATACCCACATAACATTGCCAGCCATACTCAATATCCACATAACATTGCCAGTTATACTCAATACCCTCATAACATTGCCAGCCATACTCAATACCCTCATAACATTGCCAGTTATACTCAATACCCACATAACATTGCCAGCCATACTCAATACCCACATAACATTGCCAGCCATACTCAATACCCACATAACATTGCCAGCCATACTCAATACCCTCATAACATTGCCAGCCATACTCAATACCTTCATAACATAGCCAGCCATACTCAATACCCACATAACATTGCCAGTTATACTCAATACCCACATAACATTGCCAGCCATACTCAATACCCTCATAACATTGTCATTCATACTCAATATCCACATAACATTGCCAGTTATACTCAATACCCTCATAACATTGCCAGCCATACTCAATACCCTCATAACATTGTCATTCATACTCAATATCCACATAACATTGCCAGTTATACTCAATACCCTCATAACATTGCCAGCCATACTCAATACCCTCATAACATTGTCATTCATACTCAATATCCACATAACATTGCCAGTTATACTCAATACCCTCATAACATTGCCAGCCATACTCAATACCCACATAACATTGCCAGCCATACTCAATATCCACATAACATTGCCAGTTATACTCAATACCCTCATAACATTGCCAGCCATACTCAATAACCTCATAACATTGCCAGCCATACTCAATACCCACATAACATTGCCAGCCATACTCAATACCCTCATAACATTGCCAGCCATACTCAATACCCTCATAACATTGCCAGCCATACTCAATACCCTCATAACATTGCCAGCCATACTCAATATCCACATAACATTGCCAGCCATACTCAATACCCTCATAACATTGCCAGCCATACTCAATACCCTCATAACATTGCCAGCCATACTCAATATCCACATAACATTGCCAGCCATACTCAATACCCTCATAACATTGCCAGCCATACTCAATACCCACATAACATTGCCAGCCATACTCAATATCCACATAACATTGCCAGCCATACTCAATACCCTCATAACATTGCCAGCCATACTCAATACCCACATAACATTGCCAGCCATACTCAATACCCACATAACATTGCCAGCCATACTCAATACCCTCATAACATTGCCAGCCATACTCAATACCCTCATAACATTGCCAGCCATACTCAATACCATCATAACATTGCCAGCCATACTCAATATCCACATAACATTGCCAGCCATACTCAATACCCTCATAACATTGCCAGCCATACTCAATACCCTCATAACATTGCCAGCCATACTCAATATCCACATAACATTGCCAGCCATACTCAATACCCTCATAACATTGCCAGCCATACTCAATACCCACATAACATTGCCAGCCATACTCAATATCCACATAACATTGCCAGCCATACTCAATACCCTCATAACATTGCCAGCCATACTCAATACCCACATAACATTGCCAGCCATACTCAATACCCTCATAACATTGCCAGCCATACTCAATACCCACATGACATTGCCAGCCATACTCAATACCCTCATAACATTGCCAGCCATACTCAATATCCACATAACATTGCCAGTTATACTCAATACCCACATAACATTGCCAGTTATACTCAATACCCTCATAACATTGCCAGCGATACTCAATACCCTCATAACATTACCAGCGATACTCAATACCCACATAACATTGCCAGCCATGCTCAATACCCTCATAACATTGCCAGTTATACTCAATACCCTCATAACATTGCCAGCCATACTCAATACCCACATAACATTGCCAGCCATACTCAATACCCACATAACATTGCCAGCCATACTCAATACCCACATAACATTGCCAGTCATACTCAATACCCTCATAACATTGCCAGCCATACTCAATACCCTCATAACATTGCCAGCCATACTCAATACCCTCATAACATTGCCAGCCATACTCAATACCCACATAACATTGCCAGCCATACTCAATACCCACATAACATTGCCAGCCATACTCAATATCCACATAACATTGCCAGTGATACTCAATACCCTCATAACATTGCCAGCCATACTCAATACCCTCATAACATTGCTAGCCATACTCAATATCCACATAACATTGCCAGTCATACTCAATATCCACATAACATTGCCAGCCATACTCAATACCCTCATAACATTGCTAGCCATACTCAATATCCACATAACATTGCCAGTCATACTCAATATCCACATAACATTGCCAGCCATACTCAATACCCTCATAACATTGCCAGCCATACTCAATACCCACATAACATTGCCAGCTATACTCAATATCCACATAACATTGACAGCTATACTCAATATCCACATAACATTGACAGCCATACTCAATATCCACATAACATTGCCAGCCATACTCAATACCCTCATAACATTGCCAGCCATACTCAATACCTTCATAACATTGCCAGTTATACTCAATACCCTCATAACATTGCCAGTTATACTCAATATCCACATAACATTGCCAGTGATACTCAATACCCTCATAACATTGCCAGCCATACTCAATACCCACATAACATTGCCAGCCATACTCAATACCCACATAACATTGCCAGCCATACTCAATACCCACATAACATTGCCAGCCATACTCAATACCCTCATAACATTGCCAGTCATACTCAATACCCTCATAACATTGCCAGCCATACTCCATACCCTCATAACATTGTCATTCATACTCAGTACCCACATAACATTGCCAGTCACGCTCAATACCCACATAACATTGTCAGCCATACTCAATACCCTCATAACATTGCCAGCCATACTCAATATCCACATAACATTGCCAGCCATACTCAATATCCACATAACATTGCCAGCCATACTCAATATCCACATAACATTGCCAGCCATACTCAATATCCACATAACATCGCCAGTTATACTCAATACCCTCATAACATTGCCAGCCATACTCAATACCCTCAAAACATTGCCAGCCATACTCAATACCCTCATAACATTGCCAGCCATACTCAATACCCACATAACATTGCCAGTTATACTCAATACCCTCATAACATTGCCAGTTATACTCAATACCCTCATAACATTGCCAGTTATACTCAATACCCACATAACATTGCCAGTTATACTCAATACCCTCATAACATTGCCAGTTATAGTCAATACCCTCATAACATTGCCAGCCATACTCAATACCCTCATAACATTGCCAGCCATACTCAATACCCACATAACATTGCCAGCCATACTCAATACCCTCATAACATTGCCAGTTATACTCAATACCCTCATAACATTGCCAGCCATACTCAATACCCACATAACATTGCCAGCCATACTCAATACCCTCATAACATTGCCAGTTATACTCAATACCCTCATAACATTGCCAGCCATACTCAATATCCTCATAACATTGCCAGCCATACTCAATACCCTCATAACATTGCCAGTTATACTCAATATCCACATAACATTTCCAGTGATACTCAATACCCTCATAACATTGCCAGCCATACTCAATACCCACATAACATTGCCAGCCATACTCAATACCCACATAACATTACCAGCCATACTCAATACCCACATAACATTGCCAGCCATACTCAATACCCACATACCATTGCCAGCCATACTGAATACCCACATAACATTGCCAGCCATACTCAATACCCTCATAACATTGCCAGCCATACTCAATACCCTCATAACATTGCCAGCCATACTCAATACACTCATAACATTGCCAGCCATACTCAATACCCACATAACATTGCCAGCCATACTCAATATCCACATAACATTGCCAGTGATACTCAATACCCACATAACATTGCCAGCCATACTCAATACCCTCATAACATTGCCAGCCATACTCAATACCCACATAACATTGCCAGCCATACTCAATACCCACATAACATTGCCAGTTATACTCAATACCCTCATAACATTGCCAGTTATACTCAATATCCACATAACATTGCCAGTTATACTCAATACCCTCATAACATTGCCAGTTATACTCAATACCCTCATAACATTGCCAGTTATACTCAATATCCACATAACATTGCCAGCCATACTCAATACCCTCATAACATTGCCAGCCATACTCAATACCCACATAACATTGCCAGCCATACTCAATACCCACATAACATTGCCAGCCATACTCAATACCCTCATAACATTGCCAGTTATACTCAATACCCTCATAACATTGCCAGCCATACTCAATATCCTCATAACATTGCCAGCCATACTCAATACCCTCATAACATTGCCAGTGATACTCAATACCCTCATAACATTGCCAGCCATACTCAATACCCACATAACGTTGCCAGCCATACTCAATACCCACATAACATTGCCAGCCATACTCAATACCCACATAACATTGCCAGTTATACTCAATACCCTCATAACATTGCCAGCCATACTCAATACCCACATAACATTGCCAGCCATACTCAATACCCACATAACATTGCCAGCCATACTCAATACCCTCATAACATTGCCAGCCATACTCAATACCCTCATAACATTGTCATTCATATTCTATAACATCATAGCATTGCTACCTATAGTCAAAGTCCTCATGCGAGGGTTCTGATAAAAGTGCCAGAAATAGAGCCCCCCCATCCTTTATTAGGACTAATGGACACCCCCTTTAGTAAATGCATTAATATTTCCGTAGTTTGCAGCCAGCGGTGCAGTTTTAGCTTCAGTCTTCATAATCCTCAAGCAAAAATTACCGATAGAACTGAAATAATGCCGAATTTTTCTTTGTTAATTTCATGCAAGAATAATTCAAGCACTGGCATAGCCATTCCCTGTGTATGACAGGCCGGCGTCCATGTATCGCATCACAACTGACTGAATGCGTTACAAAAAAACTCTGGTAAATCTCATTATTGAGAAACGATCGGTTTTTACCACTTGAAGCAGAAAATGCTCCAATTACATCCAAAGCTGCGATTATACTTCTCTATTTTTTATGTTAACTCACAGGCTAATATTTAAAATAATATATGGCACGTGCATTGTACATTATTTAGTAGAAGACGATACACCTTATAAAATGCATTCATGATGGGATCTCAGTGAAGCTGTTAGGGTATGTTCACACGGCCTATTTACGGACGTAAATCGGGCGTTTTTGCCCCGAATTACGCCCGAAAATAGCGCCTCAATAGCGCTGACAAACATCTGCCCATTGAAAGCAATGGGCAGACGTTTGCCTGTTCACACGAGGCGTATATTTACGCGCCGCTGTCAAATGACGGCGCGTAAATAGACGCCCGCGTAGAAGAAGTGACCTGTCACTTCTTTGGCCGTAATTAGAGCCGTTATTCATTGACTCCAATGAATAGCAGCGCTAATTACGGCCGTAATTGACGCGGCGTTCAAGCGCCTGCACATGCCGGTACGGCTGAAATTACGGGGATGTTTTCAGGCTGAAACATCCCCGTAATTTCAGCCGTTACGGACCCCCGCCGTGTGAACATACCCTTAGAGGTGGGTACGGCATTGACAGATTATAAATGTCAGCCAGAAGAATTGTGAATGCAGCTGGAGAACAAGGCATAACGTCACTCCAAATCAGTAAGAGATAAGTAATGACATCTTTTTATAGAACTGCTACAGACCAGGAGATATTATTTACATGGGGGGGGGGGGGGGGAGACTGCACCATTTTCAGTATAGGGAAGGGTTCTTTACAGTAAGAGCGGTTAAACTTTGTAATGCCCAAGAGAAAGCAATGACCAAAGCATTTATCACCTGATTGATAATATTGAGTGTTAAGGGAGGATGAGATTGCACTGGGGGAAATCATCCAGCAGGATATCATGTGCTGCCCGCCACAGTCGCAGCAATATTGGTTGATATATATTTGTAGAACCGGGGGTTATGCTGGAATGTGACAGGTTCTTATCGGAGCCAGGTCTCCAGCCCCTGGCATCTCCTGTGTTAGTGTTGGAACCTGTCTCTCTGCCCTTGTGTTTTTCACTTGTCACTTTCACTGGCTTGCGAGAGCGCAGAGCATTTTCCTGGCATCTACCAGACTACATTTCTGCAACTTAATATGATGGAAACTTTAAAAGGTCAAAAAGCACAAAAAATACCCACTTAATGCTTGCCAGGTATCCCCTTCATTAGAGCGCTCTCTACACCCTCTCAGATCTGAATTTTCATCTCACAAGATTGCAAGATAGAGAATGTAGAGCTGTGCGGTTCATTTAGACTGTATCACACATGATGGGCTTAGATACACTGACTCAGCAGACAGTATCACACATGATGGGCTTAGATACACTGACTCAGCAGACAGTATCACACATGAGAGGATTAGATACACAGATCAGCAGGTAAAATCAAACATAATAGGCTTAGATACACAGCTCAGCAGACAGTATCACACATGATGGGCTTAGATACACTGACTCAGCAGGTATAATCAAACATAATAGGCTTAGATACACAGCTCAGCAGGCAGTATCACACATGATAGGATTAGATACACAGCTCAGCAGACAGTATCACACATGATAGGATTAGATACACAGCTCAGCAGACGTATCACACATGATAGGATTAGATACACGGCTCAGCAGACAGTATCACACATGATAGGATTAGATACACAGCTTTGCAGACAGTATCACACATGATAGGATTAGATACCCAGCTCAGCAGACCGTATCACACATGATAGGATTAGATACACAGCTCAGCAGACAGTATCACACATGATAGGATTAGACACCAAGCTCAGCAGACAGTATCACACATGATAGGATTAGATACAGAGCTCAGCAACAGTATCACACATGATAGGATTAGATACACAGCTCAGCAGACAGTATCACACATGATAGGATTAGATACACAGCTCAGCAGACGTATCACACATGATAGGATTAGATACACGGCTCAGCAGACAGTATCACACATGATAGAATTAGATACACAGCTTTGCAGACAGTATCACACATGATAGGATTAGATACCCAGCTCAGCAGACCGTATCACACATGATAGGATTAGATACACAGCTCAGCAGACAGTATCACACATGATAGGATTAGACACCAAGCTCAGCAGACAGTATCACACATGATAGGATTAGATACAGAGCTCAGCAACAGTATCACACATGATAGGATTAGATACACAGCCCTTCAGACAGTATCACACATGATAGGATTAGATACACAGCTCAGCAGACAGTATCACACATGATAGGATTAGATACACAGCTCAGCAGACAGTATCACACATGATAGGATTAGATACACAGCTCAGCAGACAGTATCACACATGATAGGATTAGATACACAGCTCAGCAGACAGTATCACACATGATAGGATTAGATACACAGCTCAGCAGACCGTATCACGAATGATAGGATTAGATACACAGTTGAGCAGACAGTATCACACATGATAGTATTAGATACATTGGCTCCGCAGATATAATCGCACATAATAGGCTTAGATACATAGCTCAGCAGGCAGTATCACACATGAGACTTAGATTCTCAGCTCAGCAGATAGTGTTACACATGATAGGATTAGATACACCGCTCAGCAATCAGTATCACTAAAAAAATAGGATTAGATACACTTGCTTAGCAGACAGTATCACACATGATGGGCTTAGATACACAGGATCAGTTTATGATGGGTGATACAGTGGGAAATTTATTAAGACTGGTGTTTGGCATGTTTAGTCCGGGATCATGCGGACAGCAGCCATGTGCCATACAGCCCCCGCCCCATCAGACATAAAATTGTAAAAAAAAATGTACACCTGAACGCTGCGCTTCTCCCCTCCAGCTCCCTCATCACTCCAGCACTGCTCGTACAAGGTCCTGACACCGTGCAACGCCAGGGCCTTATATGCGACGCACTGCAAATTGCGACTATTCTATGGCAGAAAACTGCCATAGAAATGTTGATAAGTTACCCCCACAGTACTGTGTGTTCCTCTGAGACAGTATCACATGGGAGATTAAATAAGATTAGATACACCAGCTCAAAATGAGAAGGGTTAAGCAGTGGCGTAGCAATGGGGGTCGCTGCGGTTTCAATTGTGACGGGGCCCCGCAGCTAAGGGGCACACGGCCCCACACACCACGTCTATCCATTGGTACTGAAGTAACTGGGGCCTATGCAATAAACCTATATGGGCCCCTTTTACTACAATAACATTAAGGGGTGTACGCAGGGAGGATTTCCAGTTGCCCGAAAATCCCCCCCCCCCCCCCCGTGACCAGGGCCGGAAGGCCCTTACATACTAGTGGCGTCGCTAGCACCGGGCATTGGCCCGGTGCCCCGGGCGACCGCCACATTCAATAGTATCTGCGTCCTCAGGATGCAGATACAATTGAATACTTTGGCAGAGCAGTAAGCATGCTCCCTGCTCTGCCATTCACTAGGCTACAGGGCACGTTCGGCCTGTAGCCTATAAGATGCTGAGACAGGATCCAGGCACATGCCGGCAGGATGACGGTGGTGTATGGCAATATCTACAAAGGAGGGCTGTGTGGCGCTATCTACAGGGGGGTGTGGCACTATCCACAGGGGGTGTGGCACTATCTACAGGAGGTGTGTGTGGCACAATCTACAAGGGGGCTGTGTGTGGCCCTATCTACAAGGGGGGCTTTGTGTGGCACTATCTACGAGGGGGACTGTGTGTGGCCCTATCTACATAGGCTGTGTGTGGCAATATCTACAGGGCAGAGGCGTAGCTAGGTTCTCCAGCACCCGGGGCAAAGATTCACTTTGGCACCCCCCCAACCTCTTTCCCGACATCTCCTTCCTCCTCGCCGTGTTTGTTTTCTCTACCAATCGACGTGTAATTTCTTTTCCACATTTCTTTTTATGTAACGCGAGCATAAAAACATTTGTACATTTTACAAGCACCATAGTTCTATACACAACACCAGAACCAAGCTCAATACATATATACAGCACCAGAACAAAGCTCAATACATATATACAGCACCAGAACAAAGCTCAATACATATATACAACACCAGAACAAAGCTCAATACATATATACAGCACCAGCACAAATACAGCTCAATTTAGTGCAACCCCTGACGTATAGGTGTGTACGGCGTAAAACTACAGCTCCCAGCATGGCCCGAACAATGGTAAGGATATGCTGGGAGTTGCTGTTTCACAAAAAATAAATCCTATCATAATCATACCACCCATCATCTCGCTGCAGATCATACAGTGACTACATTACTGATTAGAGGCAGAATAAACATTTACATTAAGTGACTCACCGGTGACGTCTCAGATTCTAGTTATTTTTCTCCATCCGGTCCAGACCTCTATGATGACTTCTCCCGATCACAGCCCTTTTCTGCAGTTTGCCGCTCAGATGTCTTCAGCTGCTCACTTTTCCAACATTTCTGCACCTATAAATAAAGATAAAGTTCTCATTATACCACATACTATGCCCCTAAATATAATAGTGCCATACACTGCACCTCTAATTATAATAGCACCATACACCATGTCCCACACACACACCGTGACCCCTGTAGATAGTGCCTGCCATAGAGCCCCCTGTAGATAGTGCCCCCATATAGCCCACCCCTGTATAAAGTGTCCCATAAATAACTCCCGCTATAGTGCTCTACAGATAGCCCTCCCCTGTATATAGCCCCCTGTAGATATAGCCCACCCCTGTATATAGTGTTTCACAGATAGCCCACCCCTGTATATAGCCCCCCTGTACATATAGTCCACCCCTGTATATAGTGCTCCACTAGATAGTCCACCCCTGTATATAGTGCGCCACAGATAGCCCACCCCTGTATATACTATATACAGGGGTGGGCTATCTGTGGAGCACTATATACAGGGGTGGACTATATGTACAGGGGGGCTATATACAGGTGTGGGCTATCTGTGAAACACTATATACAGGGGTGGACTATATGTGGAGCACTATATACAGGGGTGGACTATATGTGGAGCACTATATACAGGGGTGGGCTATATCTACAGGGGGGCTATATACAGGGGTGCACTTTCTGTGGAGCACTATAGGGGGAGCTATTTGTGGGATACTATATACAGGGGTGGGCTATATCTACAGGGGGACTATATACAGGGGTGGGCTATATCTACAGGGGTGGGCTATATCTACAGGGGTGGGCTATATCTACAGGAGTGGGCTATATCTAGAGGGGGACTATATCTACAGGGGGACTATATCTAAAGGGGGGCTATATCTACAGGGGGACTATATCTACAGAGGGGCTATATCTACAGGGGTGGGCTATATCTACAAAGGGACTATATCTACAGGGGGACTATATCTACAGGGGGGCTATATACAGGGGGACTATATCTACAGGGGGACTATATCTACAGGGGGGCTATATACAGGGGTGGGCTATATACAGGGGGACTATATCTACAGGGGGACTATATCTACAGGGGTGGGCTATATCTACAGGGGTGGGCTATACACTATATAGCCCCCCCCTGTATATGGGGCTCCATAGATAGCCCACCCCAGTATATAGTCCCCCCCCCCGTAGATAAAGCTCCCCACGTGTAGATAAAGCCCTCAACCTTAGATAAAGTCCCCCGCCAGATAAAGCCCCCCCGTGTAGATAAAGTCCCCCCTCCGTAGATAAAGTCCCCCCCCGTAGATAAAGTCCCCCTTGTAGATAAAGTCCCCCTTGTAGATAAAGTCCCCCTTGTAGATACAGCCACACACTTTGCTTACAATTTGAAAAAAAAAAAATAATAATATTTAAACTCACCTTATTCCCGCTCCCACGCCATCCGGCAGCCATGGAGACCTGCTCTCTTCTGCGCAAGTCTCCTGGTGGTTGAACGCAGCGTCTATGAAAGGCACTGATTGGCTGGGCGTAATGACTTTCCCTGTCACTCAGCGCCTTTCATCGACGGAAGCTTCACTGGTACAAAAGGTACCAGTCGCTTATCTTGTGCAAAAGCGCTGAATGGCCGGGCACGGAACGTGCCCTGTCATTCATTGCTTCTAATTGTACCTGTGTCCTATAGACACAGGTACAATTATAGTGCAGGAGGAGGTGGAGCTGGCGCCCCCCTCTAAGCTGCGCCCGGGGCACATGCCCCGCCTGCCCCCCTAGCTACGCCCCTGTACAGGGGCAGTGTGGGGCAAAATCTACAATGAGCCCTAAGTGTGGCACTACCTACGCTGGTTTTTACGCTACTAGTAGTGGTCAGCACATATCGCCTAGACCTTTTTTGATTAAAACTTGCAATATAAAGGGCTCGGTTTTTTATTTGTTAAAAAAACTTTATTTTACTGTTTGTTACTTTTTTTACTTGTCTCCCTAGGGGACTTTAAGCAGCGATCGTTAGATCGATTGCACGATATACTGCAATACTAATGTATTGCAGTATATCGCGATTCTGACAGTCTCCTATGAAGGGCTTCATAGGAGTACAAAGATGGCGGACCTGGGGGATTTAGTCAGGCCCCCAGGCAGCCATGCCAACCAACGGCTCCCCCCCATCTCACCACGGGGGGGCCTTTGCGACGTTACAGTGGGTCGCCCCCTGTTTTTATTAATTTAAATGCTGCGTTCGCTATTGAACGTGGCATTTAACGGGTTAAACAGGCGGGATCGCGCTCGAACGGGATCCCGCTCGTTACCCAGAAGTGTCGACTGTAACACAGAGCCGACACACTCACTCTATGGAGCGGTCTCAGCCCGCGAGCCTGCTCCATATTCCCCCACCCATATATACGGCGGATGTCGGGAAGGGGTTATAAAAATCCTGCGTTTGCCCCTGAGTTTGGTCCTGACTCCCTTCAGCGTTACACATCACAACGTTATGTGCACTGCGCATGGAGTAGTGACGCTGAATGGCGCCAGGACCCGCACTGCGCCCAGAGCCAAAGAGAACCCGGCTCAGGAGTGAGGAGGGTAAATATAAGAATATTGTCTGCTGGGGCCCTGTATCTAAGCCTACAATGTGGCTGGCTTAGATACAATCCCCAGACAGAATCACACATGTCTGTTGGAAATAAAGAGAAGTTTAGGGGACCAAGAAGGACGTTAGCACTGGGGCCCATGAGCCTTTAGCTACATCCCTGGGGTTAAGTATAACCAGCTACAAGAGGAACCTCCGAGCTGTACATAGCTGTGTGTTCATGCGTTCAACAATCAGATGTACAAGCTCAGAAGCAGATGAAGGCCCCTGGTTCATTAACTCCACACACGTCCCCACCACATGGACACCAGATCCGAATCATCTCTACATTTGTACATGTTGTATTTTATCAAACCGGCGGAGGCTTTACTTCACACAATCCATGACCTCACAAGCCCGTAGCATCCTGCCATGACCTTGCATAAAATGAACGGCACCCCAGGCTTCACCCTTTCTCTTGTGATAAAATTTGCATTAATTATGATGTACAGAGAATAGATGGGCAGCAGTGATGTCATTGCTGTGATGTCACGCATGTAGTAAATAACATATATTATATTTATATTATATTTGCAGAGCAGTGATCTATCTGTTGTCAAATCTAAAACATTTTGGGGAGAAATTGTCACAACTGTAACATAAACATTTTATTTGGATAGCTGTGATGTCACTCCTATAATCGCTCAGTTATATCTGTTCAGTGTTGATAATACAGCTATAAAATGTAACTTATCTAGATAACTGTAATGCCACACCTATAATATTTTACTTGGAGAGTAGTGATGTCATTCCTATACTTTGTAACTTATTTTTGGAGCGCAGTGATGTCACACTTGTCCACTATAACTTATGTTTAGAGGCTATGATATCACATAAATAAATTAAAAGCTTGTATTTGGAGGGCAGTAATGTCACATCAAGTAAATATAGCTTACTACTGTTTCCCATGCCCGTAATTCACCTATCCCCATTTTATTGTCAGCGCAACACCCTGCCCCCCCACAGTTCTACTGAACCGAATAAAGAAACCTATAGTAATACAGACACTAAGATGCAGACATATTACGGGCGTGTAAAACCGGCCTTAAATATGGAAAGCAGTGATGTCAAGGGGCATAGCTGTAGGCAGTGCAGAGGTAGCACTGGCGCCTGATTTGGGATGAAGACCACAAGACACCAGTATTACAAATTGTGCCTGGTAGGTTGGGGACCTTGTCACAGATTTGACATTGGGGCCCAGGAGTTTAAACTTCTGTATCCAGTGATGTCACATCAGATTAATGTATGTGGGGAGCAATGATGTCAGACCTGCAAAATGTAACGTAGTAATACCAATTGTACACAATCTATTTCCCTGTGCTGGCGTTATCCCCTGTCAGTAATCATGCAGGATATATATATGTATACTTGTCTGGTGTAATTAACAAGTCTTATGGCTGTAAATTAAAAGAACAGATCTGTAATGTAAGTGTCGGGTGACTGCAACGTGAGATAATATGACAAGTTCTGCTATATACTGCACACTAGTCAATCCCAAAGTTGTCATATGTTTTTAGAATAAAAAAAAGAAACATGATGACTCCACCAATGTCACTGAAATGCTTAAAATTAAAGGGAGTTGGGTGTTAAATCAGGCAAATAAAATAATTTCATAGGAAATGAATATGGTCTCATGTCACTGGAGATAGGAAAAATCTGATAAATAAAAGATGGAGCCCCCATAGATTGCAGATCTAGATGTAGCAGTGATTTAAATTCTGTTAAAATAACGTCCACTCACAATCACTTGCACTGAAGTACTTCCCTATCTGGACAGGAACTAAATCTCAATTCATCATGATATTCTTAGAATATAATGCCAGAACTACAGCATACCTCCCAACCCAACCATCCCGAAATAAGCGGAACAGTCCCGGATTCCAGGAGGTGTCCCGCTGTCCGGGCGGCCGGGGGTATGTCCCACTGTCAACTATATCTGCGTCCTCAGGACGCAGATATAGTTGAACCCAATTCTGAAGCAGAGAACCATCAGCTCCCTGCTTCAGAATTAGTTCGGAGCAGAGGAAGCTCCTCCGCTTGCCGAGGACTCCCTGGGCACAGCGCTACTTTTAAGCGCTGTGCTCAGGGAAGCCCTTGACGTTATTGTCCATATATGGACAGTGACGTCAATGACTACTCCTTGAGCAGAATCCCCGTTGCTGACTCTGGCCTGGGATTCCGCTCCAGGAGGAGCCCCTGACGTCAATGTCCATATATGGACAGTGACCTAAGGGGTTTCCTCTAGGAGCGGAATCCCCAGCCAGATCATCTACAATGGGGATTACTCTTAAGGAGTAGCCACTGACATCACCATCCGTATATGGACAGTAACGTCAAGGGCTTCCCCGAGCACAGCGCTTAAAGTAGCCCCCTCTGCTATTCCGCTCTGAACTAATTCTGAGGCAGGGAGCTGATGGTTCCCTGCTTCAGAATTAGTGGCTACTCCTTGAGCAGAATCCCCGTTGCCGATGATCGGACCGGGGATTCCGCTCTTAAAGGAAGCCCCTGACGTCACTGTCCATATATGGACATTGACATCAGGGGCTACTCCTGGAGCAGAATCCCTGGCCAGAGTCGGCAATGAGGATTCCACTCCAGGAGTAGCCACTGATCTCACTGCTCCTAGAGGGAAGGGGAGGGGCTCTGTGGCAATACTATTGTGGGGGGCTGTGTGACACTACCTGGAAGGGGTACTGTGTGGCACTACCTGGAAGGGGAGCTGTATGGCACTCTCTACACAGGGAGCTATCTTCAAGGGGGTGTGGCACTATCTATATGGACACTGGCTCTCTATAGGGGCACTATCTACAGGGGACACTGTGGCGCTATGTACAAGGCCACTGGCACTAGGGGCAGCTAAGGGGGCATTATACTGTATGGTGGCACCAAAAGGGCATTATACTGTGTGGGGGCAGCTATTTGGTATTATACTGTGTGGGAGGCACAATGGGAGCATGATACAGTGTGGGCTGAACCGGATGTGTATGGGCGTGGATTGGGTGGGATTAGAGGCGTGGCTTAAAAGACACCACATCAGTTGTCCTTCTTTGTGATACTTGAAAGTTGGGAGGTATGTGTACAGTGAAGACTAACACTTGCATGCAACATTAGACAATGTATGTTCTATTAACTCTGAACTCTGACATACATAGTATATATTAATTCATCTTAGGTGTTGCCTGTTTCTAAGTAAAGAACTGGACACTTAATCCACATACAAGGCACTAAATGTTTTCTCTGTCTTGAATCTACCGGAACTAGGGAGCCTTATTATAATCCTGTTTATATTTATATCTACGGTAGGTAGAAATACAGTAGTTTTGTATATAGGGAGCAGTATTATAGTAGTTATATTCTTGTATATAGGGGCAGTATTATAGTAGTTATATTCTTGTATATAGGAGGCAGTATTATAGTAGTTATATTCTTGTATATAGGAGCAGTATTATAGTAGTTATATTCTTGTATATAGGGGGCAGTATTATAGTAGTTATATTCTTGTATATAGGGGCAGTATTATAGTAGTTATATTCTTGTATATAGGAGCAGTATTATAGTAGTTATATTCTTGTATATAGGGGCAGTATTATAGTAGTTATATTCTTGTATATAGGAGCAGTATTCTAGTAGTTATATTCTGGTATATAGGGGGCAGTATTATAGTAGTTATATTCTTGTATATAGGGGTAGTATTATAGTAGTTATATTCTTGTATATAGGAGCAGTATTATAGTAGTTATATTCTTGTATATAGGGGGCAGTATTATAGTAGTTATATTCTTGTATATAGGGGCAGTATTATAGTAGTTATATTCTTGTATATAGGAGCAGTATTATAGTAGTTATATTCTTGTATATAGGGGCAGTATTATAGTAGTTATATTCTTGTATATAGGAGCAGTATTCTAGTAGTTATATTCTGGTATATAGGGGGCAGTATTATAGTAGTTATATTCTTGTATATAGGGGTAGTATTATAGTAGTTATATTCTTGTATATAGGGGGCAGTATTATAGTAGTTATATTCTTGTATATAGGGGTAGTATTATAGTAGTTATATTCTTGTATATAGGGGCAGGATTATAGTAGTTATATTCTAGTATATAGGGGCAGTATTATAGTAGTTATATTCTTGTATATAGGGGGCAGTGTTATAGTAGTTATATTCTTGTATATAGGAGCAGTATTATAGTAGTTATATTCTTGTATATAGGGGGCAGTATTATAGTAGTTATATTCTTGTATATAGGGGGCATTATTATAGTAGTTATATTCTTGTATATAGGGGGCAGTATTATAGTAGTTATATTCTTGTACATAGGGGGAAGTATTATAGTAGTTATATTCTTGTATATAGGGGGCAGTATTATAGTAGTTATATTCTTGTATATAAGAGCAGTATTATAGTAGTTATATTCTTGTATATAGGAGGCAGTATTATAGTAGTTATATTCTTGTATATAAGAGCAGTATTATGGTAGATGTACATAAGGGCAGTGTTATAGTAAAGAAATTCATCAGGAGGTGGTGACAATAAGCACAGGTGATAGCCCCTCCTATAGTAAGGGGAATATAACATCTGTTCTCCATCCTAAGGCACGATGAGAGTGACACTCAGAAAGAAATCAGAACCAATTCTTTACAATGTATTCACCCTGTAACTTAGGAATGTTTACTGCACCATTAATGTTCATATCAGTGGTGACTGGAATTGCCCTGTAAAGAACATTTAATGAGTCGCTCAAGCCTCAACTGCACAGCAGCAAAATATGGCAATTAACAGCCATCAAACGCCGCCCAAGTACAATCAATGTTGTATTTAGTTATTTTACTGCAGTGTTAGTAAATTCCTATAAAAGCATTTTGCAATTATAGGAGGTTTTGTTTCATCTACGTTTGCAGGGCCCCCAATGGGCACCTGGGGACTTTCCTAGCCCCCATAAAAAGAAAATCGTAAAAACCCTTTACAAACAATTTCAGCCAGCAAAATCCAGTAAGAAAACCTGTTCTGGCTCACATGCCTCTCTGTACAGGTCCCAAAGTGAATTGTGACACCTCTCTCTATCCAGATCACTGACACCCACAGAATAAGTCTATTATAGCAGAGCATAAATCTGGAACACGAGTATTCAATACTGGTAGTGGTGTGCGGGGGGGGGGGGCAATACATTAAAGAGGCTGTCACCACAATATAAGTGTCCTATCTCCTACATAAGGAGATCGGTGCTATAATGTAGGTGACAGCAGGGTTTTTTATTTAGAAAAACGATCTATTTTTACCACGTTAGGAGAGATTTTAGCTTTATGCTAATGACATTCTTAATGCCCAAGTGGGCGTGTTTTTACCTTAGACCAAGTGGGCATTGTACAGAGGAGTGTATGACGCTGACCAATCAGTGACCAATCAGCGTCATGCAGTTCTCTCCATTCATTTAGTCAGCGCATAGTGATCCTGCGTTGTTCACTATGTTCTGTCTTATACTGACACGTTAACGATACTGAAAAGTTTAGACAGTGAATAGATATTCTTTCCAGCCAGGACGGGATGTCTATTCACAATCCCGGGACTTCGTTAACGTTTGTTTGGTACTTACAGCAGAGCAAAGCGTAATCTCGCTGTAACCTGTCATTTACAGCGTGATTACGCTTTGCTCTGCTGTAAGTACCAAACAAACGTTAACGAAGTCCCGGGATTGTGAATAGACATCCCGTCCTGGCTGGAAAGAATATCTATTCACTGTCTAAACACTTTAGTAACGTTAACGTGTCAGTATAAGACAGAACATAGTGAACAACGCAGGATCACTATGCGCTGACTAAATGAACGGAGAGAACTGCATGACGCTGATTGGTCACTGATTGGTCACGGATTGGTCACTGATTGGTCAGCGTCATACACTTCTCTATACAACTCCCACTTGGTCTAAAGTAAAAACACGCCCAGTTGGGCATTAAGAAAGTCATTAGCATAAAGCTAAAATCTCTCCTAACGTGATAAAAATAGATTGTTTTTCTAAATAAAAAGCATTACTGTCACCTACATTATAGCGCCGATCTCCTTATGTAGGAGACAGGGCACTTATAATGTGGTGACAGACGCTTTAATGAGCTATTAATCTAAGGGGTAATACTGGGTTTTAAGTAATGCAGATGAGGAGTCTAAATTCTGTTGCTTGGTAAAAAAACAACAACAACAACAATCTAGATAATGATAATCTTTTATGGCACCAACATATTCTGCAGGACTTTACAATTGGGGAGATGACAAACAAGTGAAATGACAAATAATCAAAGCAATTAAACAAACAAATAGATATGAGAGAGATAGATTTGAGAGAGATTTGAGAGATAGATATGAGATAGATAGATATGAGAGAGATATGAGAGAGAGATATGAGAGAGAGATATGAGAGAGAGAGATATGAGAGAGAGAGAGATATGAGAGAGATATGAGAGAGAGAGAGAGAGAGATATGAGTTATAGATATGAGAGATAGATATGAGATAGATATGAGAGATAGATATGAGAGAGAGATAGATAGATAGATAGATAGATATGAGATAGATAGATATGAGATAGATAGATAGATAGATAGATAGATAGATAGATAGATAGATAGATAGATAGATAGATAGATAGATAGATAGATAGATAGATAGATAGATAGATAGATAGATAGATAGATAGATATGAGAGAGATAGATAGATAGATATGGGATAGATAGATAGATAGATAGATAGATAGATAGATAGATAGATAGATAGATAGATAGATAGATAGATAGATAGATAGATAGATAGATATGAGATAGATAGATAGATATGAGATAGATAGATATGAGAGATAGATATGAGATAGATAGATATGAGAGAGAGATATGAGAGATAGATATGAGAGAGAGAGAGAGAGAGAGATATGAGAGAGAGAGATATGAGAGAGAGAGAGATATGAGAGAGAGAGAGATATGAGAGATAGAGATATGAGAGAGAGATATGAGAGAGATATGAGTGATAGATATGAGAGAGAGATATGAGAGAGATATGAGTGATAAATATGAGAGAGAGAGAGATATGAGAGAGAGAGAGATATGAGAGAGATATGAGTGATAGATATGAGAGAGAGAGAGAGAGAGAGATATGAGAGAGAGAGAGAGATATGAGAGATAGAGATATGAGAGATAGAGAGAGATATGAGAGCTAGAGATATGAGAGATAGAGATATGAGAGAGAGATATGAGAGATAGATATGAGAGATAGATATGAGAGAGAGAGATATGAGAGAGAGAGAGATATGAGAGAGAGATATGAGAGAGAGATATGAGAGATAGAGATATGAGAGAGATATGAGTGATAGATATGAGAGAGAGAGAGATATGAGAGAGATATGAGAGAGAGAGAGATATTAGAGAGAGAGAGATATGAGAGAGAGAAATATGAGAGAGCTAGATAGATATGAGAGAGCTAGATAGATATGAGAGAGCTAGATAGATAGATAGATAGATAGATAGATAGATAGATAGATAGATAGATAGATAGATAGATAGATAGATAGATAGATAGATAGATAGATAGATAGATAGATATGAGTTACATAGATAGATAGATAGATAGATAGATAGATAGATAGATAGATAGATAGATAGATAGATAGATAGATAGATAGATAGATAGATAGATAGATAGTAAAGTTGAGGCAGATGAAGAGAAATGAAGCTATATGTGACCTCTCCATTGCTTTGATAGAAGAATCTCATCATGGCGGCGTGCCCATAGAACGCTGGAGCAGTGCAGACAACGCGTGTAAATATCAGTTTGTAATTCATATTAAATATACACATCTAAACTTCAGGAGCCGTCATGTCCTTCGGAAACTGGAATTAGCTTTACTTTCATCTTGGCTGAAGTTCTATGAAATGTGGCCACAAGTCCCCTGTAACTTGTCGTCCTCGGTGTTCTAGTATGAAGTAAGGTCCATGATAACACTATTTGCCTCCTCTAATGGCTCGGGCAAATGGCCATATTATTCCCCTATACAACCGTCGTTATACGGAGCCGTGAGACCACCCATAGAGGTCTACTGTATTTGCCCATACTATACCTCCGTTTGTTTCCATTGAGTTTTCTGTGGGATTCATGTAAACAATGACTCCATCAGATGATGTATTATGGAGGTACTCTCCCTTAGAGGAATGTAGTCGCCATATAGTCTCCGTTCACACGACTCTGCCATGTGCATGGTGCCTAAATATATGGTCTTTTAAGGCTGCGATTATACATTTTGACACTATTTTATTGCCCCATTTATTTTATTATTATAGTAAAATATTTTACCTTCATTTTTACCATCAAACACATCAAAAACCGCTGCAAAACAACAAAGAAGTCACGTGTGAATACAACCATAGACTGTAACAAACTGTATTGAAAGGATCTATTCAAGGCGGCCGAACCTTTTAAAGGGACACTCCTAGCATAACTGAAATAATATGTTACGTCTCATGCATGGTCTGAGAGGTGGAGCATGACACATGCTCCGCCCCTTCAGGCCCTGCACGAGATACAACATAGAACATCAGCTATTGGATTTTACTTCAGTTCTCGACAGCACTTCTATAGTCCCGGCTTCCCCATATGTGAACCTGTGCCTTTGTATTGCTGACCTCATCCACTTTTCTTAATCACCAGCACTCGTTACCCAGAATTCTCTAGACGTATGGAAGCCAATAGGGTCATTTAGAAAGCAGCTGACTTTTACCAGCAGCGAAGGACCTTTTTCCGTGCGTCGCCATGAAAGTTTACAAGAGTCCAATCTCTTTAATTCCTTCCATATGTAAATGAGTAAAGTGATTACATAGGGTATTTTAATGTTGCCAACTATCTCACTGAGCGACCTTTGTTTTGTGTAAGTATCCCGGCGAGCAGCCTCCCCAGATCTCCGCTCTATAAAGCTCCCCTTGTTTAAGACTGCGTGATGTCATCTGTGTACTGATACGGCTGCAAGGCTTCCCTTAATGGAGACCATTACATGATGATTGACTTCAGAGTGTAACCCCGGCACTTTCAAGAAGAAAAATAAGCATTCAGCTTGTTTTATAGGAGGTTTCAATTAAAAGAAGAAAAACGTAACTCACCGGGAGGCAGCCGGGGTCTGCTGAGCCAGAGGACGCCACAATGGAGGGGCCCAGCTATAGAAGGTGCAGAGGTGGCAGTCACACCCGGGTGCCTGAGGGGGTAGGTTTTGCATTTGAGCCCAGGAGGGTCTAACTTTTGCACAATGGGGTACAGCTAGCCTGGAATTAAGTGCAATCATTTTGAAATGTGGCCGCTGCATGGACGTTTTGAAGGTCATTGGCCAGTGAGGCAGCAATCCCACCAACAGACAGAAAATAGATTTTTGCAATCGTTCTCATAAAACGAGAGATTAAAGGAAATTGTGCAACCCAAACTCTTCCCCAGCCGCATTCATTCATTCATGGAAAAAAAGTCAAGACTTAAAGGGGTTTAGAAAACTTATATCCATTCACCCTATTAGGAAATTCTGAGTTAATAGAGGGGGATCAGGAACCTCATCTCTTGGCCCGAGTGGAGAGCGGTGGCATAGAGCTTCTCTCTCTCTCTGGAGGACCCGCATTACAGAGACTACTCATTGACATGAATGGACACTGTGTAATGCTTACTTTTTCCCTGTGGTGTCACTGCAGGGAAACTGAACTCTTACTGCCAGGTTTCCCCACAGATTATAGTTGATCGCTGGGGGTACCAGCAGGAGGACACTTTGTGATCAGTTTATTGTCAAGGGACCCTTCTAACAAGTAATGATTGTCCTATGCGAAGAACCTTTGAAGTGCACATAAGTCTTATCATTTGGAGAATAACCCATAACATCAAGAAGACTAAAGGCCCTTTTACACTGGCCAATTATCGGGCAATATGGAAGTACAACTGCACTCAAATAGGCAGTGATGTAATACCAGCCCTAAAGGCAGCGAGTCACTCATCTCTGAGGGCATCTTACATACACCACTGGCTTCCTAATGAATTTGACCAAACTTTTTGGGTCACCCAGGTTCAACAACATGTGAGAGCATAACTCTTCCTCTTAGGAGCCATAATATTAGTGGTCAGTAGATCTTGTAGCCACCTTTCACCATGCCAAATATGACAGACTAGCATTTCAACGTGTATTGCAGCTGTTGGGGGCCCACAGTGTAATATGGGGCACGAGTCAAATTTAACTACCCTCAGGGCATTTACCATTTTCTCCATAGTATAGCAAATTAGTCTTTGTTTGGATGATGATGTCACAGAGTAAGTGAAGTGAGGTCACACAGTCTATGTAGCAGGTTAGTCTGGGATTAGATGATGTCACATAGTGAATGCAGTGAGGTCACACAGTCAATTCAGCAGATCAGTCTGTGATTAGATGCCAATGCCACATAATGGAGGCAGTAAGGTTACAGAGCATGGGTACCAGATCTGTCTGTGATTGGATGATGATGTTACAGAGTGATTTCAATGAGGTCACACAGTCTATGTAGCAGGTGAGTCTGTGATTGGATGGTGATGTCACAGAGTGAATGCAGTGAGTCACACAGTTTATGTAGCAGGTGAGTCTGTGATTGGATGGTGATGTCACAGTTAGTAAAGTGAAGTCACACAGTTTATGTAGCAGGTGAGTCTGTAATTTGGATGGTGATGTCACAGTTAGTAAAGGGAAGTCATAGTCTTTTGAGCAGAGTAGTCGGTGATTGGAAGAAGATGTCACAGGACAAAGTCAGTGATGTCACAAACGTGGCAGGTCAGTTTGTGATTGGCTGATGATGTTGCAGAGTGATTACAATGAGGTCACACAGTCTATGTAGCAGGTGAGTTTGTGATTGGATGGTGATGTCACAGAGAATGCAGTGATTCACACAGTGAGTCTGTGATTGGATGGTGATGTCACAGTTAGTAAAGTGAAGTCACACAGTTTATGTAGCAGGTGAGTCTGTGATTGGATGGTGATGTCACAGTTAGTAAAGTGAAATCACACAGTTTATATAGCAGGTGAGCCTGTGATTTGGATGGTGATGTCACAGTTAGGAAAGTGAAGTCACACAGTCCATTGAGCAGTCAGTGATTGGAAGAAGATGTCACAGGACAAAGTCAGTGAGGTCACAAAGTCTACGCGGCAGGTCAGTCTGTGATTGGGCTATATCGCAGAGTGAGGCGGTGCGGTCACTTAGTCTATTTAAAGGATCAGTCTGTGATTGAGTGATGTCACAGAATAAAGGCAGCGAAGGGGAGATTTAGGGTATGTTCACACGATGAGAGGCATTTACGTGTGAAAAGACAGACTGTTTGCAGCTGCCTCGTTTCACACGTAAATGCTCCTCCTCGTAATTTACGAGGCGTCTGAGACGCTCTGAGACGCTCGTAAATCTTGAGCTGTGCTTCATTGAGTTCAATGAAGAACAGCTCAAATTACGTGGCAAAGAAGTGCCCTGCACTTCTTTGCCGAGGCAGTCCATTTACGCGTCGTCGTTTGACAGCTGTCAAACGACGACGCGTAAATTACAGGTTGTCTGCACAGTACGTCAGCAAACCCATTCAAATGAATGGGCAGATGTTTGCCGACGTATTGCAGCCCTATTTTCAGACGTAAAACGAGGCATAATACGCCTCGTTTACGCCTGAAAATAGGTCGTGTGAACCCAGCCTTATTATTGCAACTCATACAAGACAATGTTTTTTAAGTTCAACTGATTTATACAATTTTCTGCCCCCTCTCTGTTTAGAAATATGTAGTTGACCATCACCGGGAATGTAGTGCAGTCACACAGTCTATGTAGCAGGTTATGCGGGTGGATGATGATGAGTCCTCACCATGGAGTCACACCAGCCGGTTAGCCTGGGATTGGATGGGGTGTGTTATTCTATCATGGTATTATTACTAACAAATATACTTCCCACTTTGGACGTCATTTTTTCCAGAAAATCGCCCTTAGGTAATATATTTACTGTGGAGGGCACATCTGTAAAGTGCAAGCAGTGATTACAGCTCAGTATTACATGAGCAGTGTTTATCTTGGCTGTCTCATCAGTTAATGTCGCGTTAATTCAGGGTCATTTCTGCTCGGCTTGGAGTGATCCCCTCGCAGTTTAATAATCGGCTACAGTAGCCGATTGAGCGCGCTACCGCCAGTTGTTTTTACAAGGCCGTTAGTTAAAATAAGTAGCGGGGGCATTACTCAATCCACGTCAAGTTTGGAGGCAGTTTGGACACACGTGTTTTAGCCTGCGTCGAGGTCAGGCCAAAACTACTGTTCTCTTATAGAAAACATAGTCGGCGTCTCTCAACGACTGACATAGGTAATTGGTTGAGTGTTGATTTTAACCCTTGATTAAGTAAATTATTACCAGAAGACTCTCTGTAAAATTGTACAGAAGTACTGTTGTGGGATTGGATTATGACTTTGGCCCTCGGGGATGTCTGTGCATGCAAGCTATACCTGGCAAGAGGACAAAGTTGAAAGGTCAACAACAAGTCTATGAAACAGTAGGCATAGTCAGCCATGAACCATACCATGATCATGACGTCATGTAGACTGCAAATCCATAATCTGAATAGCATTTGAATTAGGCTTCTTTTCACTTAGGTATTACAAACTAAGAAAATATATACAGAATTTATAATCCGGGTATAATGCCCAGAAAAAAACCCTACAGTTCACACAATTCTCCCCCATTATCCCATGACTTTGCTTAGGACATTGATACTCTGTTGGCCCTGGGACTTTGGTGCAAGGTCGTCCTACAGTTGTTAATCCTCTTGATAAATTGGTAGAACCGAAGCAAAGTAAGGCCCTGTTCACATAATGTTTGAGAACTACATTCGACGTATGCATCAGGAAAGCTCCCAACACATACACCAAGCATATCCATGGGGCCCTGTCCAAAAGATGGCATACGTTGGCAAACGTTGAGGAGGTACCTGTTGGCATACCTTTTTCCCCGCTGCATAGAATAGCATAGATCACTACATTATTGTACGCAAATCTATGCAAATGGGAGCCTATTGGCGATGCATACCATACAGTGGCATACGCCTTGCAGAAATCCTACCTATGTGAAAAGACCATTACACTCACCATCTAAATAATTGTTTCCGGCAGTGGGACGAAACTGTAATGGGAGATATAACCTATATAAAAAAAGCTGAGGTTCTTTTTACCCCTTCAGGACTGAGCCTGTTTTGGCCTTCAGGACGAAGCCGATTTTTCAAATCTGACGTGTCAATCTATGTGGTAATAACTCCAGAATGCTTACACCTATCCAAGTGATTCTGAGACTGTTTTCTCGTGACATATTGTACTTTATGTTAGTGAAAAAATTTGGTCGATAAATTCAATATTTATTTATAAACACAAAGATTTAGAGAAAATTAGCAAAAATTTTAATTTTTCTAAATTTAAATGTATCTGCTTGTAAGACAGATAGTAATACCACACAAAATACTTACTAGTTTATATTTCCCATATGTCTACTTTGTTTACATCGTTTTTTGAACGTCCTTTTATTTTTCTAGGACGTTACAAGGATTAGATAGAACTTTAGCAGCAATTTCTCATATTTTCAATAAAATTTCAAAAGCCTATTTTTTCAGGGACCAGTTCAGTTCTGAAGTGGCTTTGAGCCTTATATATTAGAAACTCCCCATAAATCACCCCATTTTGAAAACTGCACCCCTCAAAGTATTCAAAACAGCATTCAGAATGTGTATTAACCCTTTAGGCGTTTCACAGGAATTAAAGCAAAGTATAGGTGAAATTTACAAATTTCATTTTTTTTTTGCCAAAATTCATTTGTAATACATTTTTTTCTGTACCACAGAAAGTTTTACCCGAGTCCAGATTCTGCAGTTTTCAGAAATATCTCACATGTGGCCCTAGTGTGCTAATGTACTGAAGCACCGGCCTCAGAAGCAAAGGAGCACCTAGTGGATTTTGGGGCCTCCTTTTTTTAGCATATATTTTAGGCACCATGTCAGGTTTGAAAAGTGACCCCATTTTGGAAACTACACCCCTCATGCAATTTTTCTAGGGGTAAAGTTAGCATTTTGACCCCACAGTTGTTTTGCTGAATTCGTTGGAATTAGTCTATAAAGGTAAAAATCTACTTTTTTTTCTGAAAAAACGTATTCATTTTTAATTTTTACAAGGAATAAAGGAGGAAAAGCACCCCAATATTTGTAAAACAATTTCTCCCGATTATGTAAATACGCCATATGTGGTAATAAAGTGCTCTTTGGACCCACAGCGGGGCTTAGAAGGGAAGGAGCGCTATTTGGCTTTTGGAGCTCAAATTTAGCTGGAATAGATTTTGGGTCTCATATCGAATTTTCAAAGCCCCCGAGGGACTGAAACAGTGGACGCCCCCCAAAAGTAACCCCATTTGGGAAACTACACCACTTAAGGAATCTATCTAGGGGTATAGTGAGCATTTAGGCCCCACACGTCTTTTGCAGAATTTATTAGAATTCGGCCGTGAAAATTAATATCAACATTATTTCCACTAAAATGTTGAATTTTTTCAATTTCACAAAAGATAAAGGAGAAAATGCACCCCAACGTTTGTAAAGCAATTTCTCCCGAGTACAGCAATACCCCAGATGTGGTCAGAAATGGTTTTGCATTAGAAAGTAATTAACCCTTTCTGGACTGATCCATGTTTTGCTTTTTCGTTTTTCCCTCCCCGCTTTCCGAGAGCCATAACTTTTTTATTTTTCCGTCAACAGAGCGGTGTGGGGGCTTAATTTCTGCGAGACGAGCTGTAGTTTTTATTGGTACCATTTTTTGGTACATGCATACATACTTTTTGAGCACTTTTTATTCCATTTTTTGGTAGAGCCAAGGTGACCAAAACAACAGCGATTTTGCAGTTTTGAATTCTTTATTTTTCACGGCGTTCACCGTGCGAGTTAAATGGTATATTGTAATAGTTCGGACTTTTACGGACGTAGCGATACCAATTTTGTGTATTTTTTGTGTTGTTTTTTTTACTTTAAATATTTAATTTTTTCCACTAATAATAACTATTTACTTTTGTTTTTACACATTTTATTAGTCCCCCTAGGGGACTTGAACCAGCAAATCGTTAGATCGCTGGTACAATACACTGCAATACTAATGTACAGTATTGCAGTATATTGTCATTTTTACAGGCTCCTGTAACAGCACAATCGCTGTTCCTGTCCGTTAGTCCCGGGTGTCCGCTCTAATACACAGCCGACACCCGCAGCGTATGGCGGAAGCTCAGTGCGTGAGACGCTCCATACATCCCCCCCACACACCACGACATGCTATTAAGTCGTAGTGCACGAACGGTTTAATGCGCAGCGGATGGTGCAGAGTGAAAATTACAATTTTCCACTGATGTGCCATTTTAGTGCACTATATGTTGTTCCCAGTTTGTGCCGCAAATACCTCATAAAATATTAACCGGGTTCTCCCGGGTATGGCGATGCCTTATCTGTGGACGTTAACGGCTGTTTGGGCACGCTGTAGGGCTCAGAAGGGAGGGAGCGCCATTTGGCTTTTGGAGCACAGATTTAGCTTGGTAGTAGCTCTGGCGTTTTGCTGGTATTTCAGTTTATAATGTGGGGGCACATGTAGGCTGGGCAGAGTACATCAGGGACATAATAAGAGGGTATAATAATGGGGTACATAAATAATAATCCGCAGATATGTGGCCGGTGTCGCACTGATAAATGGCGCCCGATCTTATCCGCTTTTTGATCACTCTGCACATTTTGCATCGCCATAATCTGGGAGCCGGAACTTTTTTTATTTTTTCTCCACCGGAGCCGTGTGAGGGTTTATTCTTTACGGGACAATCTGTAGTTTTCATTGGTACCATTTTGGGGTACCAGAAATTTTTGTTGATCACTTTTTATTCCATTTTTCGGCAAGCCGGGTGACCAAAAACCATCAATTCTGACAATGATTTTTTTTTATTTTTTACGGCGTTTACCCTGGGCTATAAATTACCATTATACTTTATTCTGCGGGTCGGTACGATTACGGCGATACCAAATGTATATCGTTATTTTTACATTTTGCAGCGTTTGCGCAATAAAATAACTTATTTATAAAATAAATAATTTTTTTGTCACCGTATTCTGAGAGCCGTAACTTTTTTATTTTTCAATCAAAAAAGCGGCGTAAGGGCTTGTTTTTTTGCGGGTCGGGTTGTAGTTTGTACCGGTACTATTTTGGCGTACGTGCGACTTTTTGATCACTTTTATTGTATATTTTGGGAGGGGTGGTGACCAAAAAATAGTGATTCTGGCATTGTTTTTCGTTTATTTTATTTGCGGTGTTCACCGTGCGGGAAAAATAACATTATAGTTTTATAGTTGGGGTCGTTACGAACGCGGTGATACCAAATATGTGTACTTTTTTTTTACGTGTTAATTTTTTTCCTATAATAAAAGACTTACTATAGGAAAAAAAGCAGTTCTTGTTTATATCACTTATAACTTTTATTTTTACACTTTTTTTTAAATATTTTTATTCTTTTTTTTTTACTTTTTTCACTTGTCTCACTAGGGGACACTAAGACTTGCAGCTCTGATCGCTGCTGGAATACATTACAATACACACGTAGTGTAATGCATTTCAACTGTCATTGTGACGTGACAGGAAGCCTTGGAGGACCAGCAGAGGCTGGTCCTCATAGGCTTCTGTATATTGCTGCCCGGAAGCCATTGTCTGGCGTCCGGTTGCCATTAGTACCATCAGCAGCCCCCGTGATTTCACGTGGGGGCGGCCGATCTGCGCTAAACACCTTAAATGCGGCAATGGGCCGCTGATCGGCAACAGGGACTGCAGGGCAGACACCCTGCACGGTTAACCGCCTCTGCGGGTAAGCCGCGCGGTGGTTAACTGTCAAAGCACAGACGTAACTACACGTCAAGGTGCGCGAAGTTACTGCACACATTGACGTGCATTAACGATAAGGTGCGGGAAGGGGTTAATTACCATGTACTGATTCTGAGTTCACATCTCACCAGACTCCCCTGCTTATTCAGTGTCTGTACAGAGCATTCTCTGACAATATGCATTCTGGGAACTGTATAATCTATGCACAAAGTGTTACCTCTAGGCTGTGTCCTCTGGAAAGGGAAGAGTTAGAACAACATTTTAATGAGGTCAATAAGCCCATTAGCAGGAAAACCTGTCTGCAGGGAATGACATTTTTAACTCTATAAATACTACAGCTAGCAGCGGAGGGAACAATGAACGAGGCACTGTAAAGAAGTCACCTGTAGGAACAAATAATGTGTAATGGCCGCGGTCATGGACCGCCGGCATCTCTTAGCCTCCAGCGGCCGCGACCGCAGACCAATGAACTCCAGCCGGCGTCTCCCTCCCAGGAGACGCCAGCACACGCGGCCGCACTGCTCCACGGTCTTTCCTAGGGGGCGCGCGCTCATTCCCGGCCTTAAAGGGCCAGTTCGCGCACCTGTAAAATCCCTATACAATCTCAACGCAAACTGGATTATAAAAAGGTCTCTGCCATCTTCCTCCTTGCCTGAGCATTGTTGTGTCTGCCCATGTTCGTTATTGCAAATGGTCCCTTAGTTGTATCCTGTATCCTGTGTTCCCGTATCCCGTATCCAGTAATTGTTTGTTCCAGTGAAAAGTCTAGTGTCTGAGTCAAGTTCATCTGTGCCAAGTGTCTGCCACGCCAAGTGTCTGCCACGCCAAGTGTCTGCCACGCCATGTGTCTGCCACGCCAAGTGTCTGCCAAATCTTCTATCCAGGTACTCTTGTCCTAAAGACTATCATTGACTGTTGTTTGGCCAGCTGCTACTCCGCTACAGCGGAGCGGCCTAGTGGGTCAACCCATAGCTGTGACATAATGCAGTGCAGTCTCGGACTGGGCCCCCTACTGGATATGAAGGGCCACCCTCTTTCTATACAGAATATGTGCATGTCAACTTTCACACAGGACTCCGCATCAGTAAGATCTAAAATAATATTTGTGAATAAACCTAGAAGAAATAAACCCTAGTGACAAGTGATTGACTCTAAAGTCCGGTGCAAAAGGGGTTGTGTTCTGCTGAACCTTTGGGGCCCATTATTGTGTTGGAGCCCGGACCCACCGTCGGATCCTCTAATCCCCTAGTGGGCCAATCCAAACCTGATGCAGTGTAGAGAACATTGCATTATAGGAGCCCTGTCAGGGATGTGTCTGTCAACAAGCTGTCGACTGATTCCAGTAACAACCAGCCGAGTTTTGAACTATAAGAAAAATCAACATATTTGCAAAGATATACAACAATTATATCTGTAGTGAAGCTGCAGTTGAATATCAATGATAGTTTTATACTGTAGGTCGTGTTTTATTGCTGTTCCATAAATACCTACATGATAATTGAACATGTTTAATAGAGTATTCCTATCTGACAGGCGCCCATATGGTGTTGATATGTAAATGCGCTCCCATTCTTCGCAATATTATAGGAACTGTCTAGACTCACCGTTAAGTGTTATAACATATGTTCTCCAGCGCCTCAAAATTGGTTACAGAAACCACTATTATTACTAGTAATTACAGGCCTCTTATTCTCTTAACATGTTCTCCACCGGCTCAAAACAGAGGCCAAGAAGGCCGGAGGGGGGCTAATATTTATTTTCAGTGCTACGTCCCCACGGACACTCTAAAAGTCACAGGTCATTACTGGTGAAGCCCAGTTGTAGGTTTTCTTTATATGGGATTGTGGCTTGTGAGGTATTGTTCATATTGGGTATTATTTGGCTTTTGAGACGTCCATTAAGCCCCTCTGTTTGGCTTCGCTCTGATACTTTGTCTTTGACTCAAATGTTTCCTTATGAAAACAACTTGAGGTTTTACGATCGTTTAGCTCAAAGAAACTCTTTAGGGGAAATGTTCCCTTTAATTGTTATACCAATAACTTGCAGGTGATTTGTTTTCGTCGCCTCACGAGAGGTCTGCAGAACACGGACCTCATCCATCTACTACTTGACAGATACTTATAGATATAAGGAAGGACTTCTATAAAACCAACCTCCGCTCGATGCTGTTGATGTAAATTTATATGTAATATTTTAAGAATGACACCCCCATGGTGGAATGATGTATAGAAATCTAATGGGCAGAGCAAGTTGTGGCCGAGTTAATCTTTGTATTTTATTCCGTGATAATTGTACAATTAAAATATGACGCAGATTGTGCAGATACAATGCAGATCTATTGCTGACTTCTTTCTAGTGAACATACCAAGTAGACCTCTATGTAGAGCAGGCAGAGCCCATTAAAGCCTTTTGACTAGTGTACAAAAGTAGAAAGACTGGAGACTACTGTAAACTGGCAGTGATAGGTATACAAGACAGAGTCCAGTGGGGGCAACCAAGAAATACAGAACCTATGCTGACCCCACCTTAATGGACATTGCTGCATTACTCACTAGCCCATAGACTTCTATGGGGCTCTAGACGCATTGCTTCTAGGGGAGAATATTTCTGTACGGCATCCCACATACTGACTACATATTCCACTGGCAGCCTCCGATAGATAGATAGATAGATAGATAGATAGATAGATAGATAGATAGATAGATAGATAGATAGATAGATAGATAGATAGATAGATAGATAGATAGATAGATAGATAGATAGATAGATAGATAGATAGATAGATGGATAGATAGATATGAGATGGATAGATAGATATGAGATAGATAGATAGATATGAGATAGATAGATAGATATGAGATAGATAGATAGATAGATAGATAGATAGATAGATAGATAGATAGATAGATAGATAGATAGATAGATAGATAGATAGATAGATAGATAGATAGATAGATAGATAGATATGAGATAGATAGATAGATAGATAGATAGATAGATAGATAGATATGAGATAGATAGATATGAGATAGATAGATATGAGATAGATAGATATGAGATAGATAGATATGAGATAGATAGATAGATAGATAGATAGATAGATAGATAGATAGATAGATAGATAGATAGATAGATAGATAGATAGATAGATAGATAGATAGATAGATAGATAGATAGTGTTAAGGATCTGCCAGGCACAGCTTCTGTATCCACGGCCATAGGTAATCAGTCTGCACCTGCTTCTATGTCTGTGAGACTGACTCCATCTTCCACCACTCAGGATGGCAGGCTTAGGAGTGGGAGAGCCTATCACAGCCTGAACAGACGGAGCTAGCTCCCGCCCTCTGTCTATTTATACCTGCCTTTCCTGTTCCTCCTTGCTTGTGATTCTTCTCTGTTGGTTTCCTGGCCCTGCTGCAGCTTCTTGAACTACTTGTCCCTGCTTCGTATTGACCCTGGCTTACTGACTACTCTTCTGCTCTGCGTTTGGTACCTTGTACACTCCTGGTTTGACTCGGCTTGTTCACTACTCTCCTGCTCTGCGTTTGGCACCTCGTACTCTCCTGGTTTGACTCGGCTCGTTTACTACTCTTGTTGCTCACGGTGTTGCCGTGGGCAACTGCCCCGTTTCCCTTTGTTCTGTGTTTCCTTGTCTGGTTGTCTGTCGTGCACTTACTGAGTGTAGGGACCGTCGCCCAGTTGTACCCCGTCGCCTAGGGAGGGTCGTTGCAAGTAGGCAGGGACTGAGTGGCAGGTAGATTAGGGCTCACTTGTCTGTTTCCCTATCCCTGTCATTACCTAATCACAAGCCCATATACTTACTCTACCCTGGTCCCTCACACTACTATGGACCCCCTTGAGACCCTGGTTCAGCAAATGCAGGGTCTCTCCCTACAGGTACAGGCCCTGGCTCAGAGGGTCAACCAGCCTGATGCTACCATGGTAGTGCCCCTCACCTCACCTCTTGAACCCCACCTCAAGTTGCCTGACCGGTTCTCAGGGGACCGGAAGACTTTTCTCTCCTTTCGGGAGAGTTGTAGGCTCTATTTTCGTTTAAAGCCCCACTCCTTAGGTTCTGAGAGCCAGCGGGTGGGTATAATTATGTCCCGGCTCCAGGAAGGGCCCCAAGAATGGGCCTTCTCCTTGGCTCCTGACGCCCCTGAACTTTCCTCGGTTGATCTTTTCTTTTCTGCTCTCGGACTCATTTATGACGAGACTGACAGGACTGCCTTTGCCGAGAGTCAGCTGGTGACCTTACGTCAGGGTAAGAGACCTGTTGAGGAGTATTGCTCTGACTTTAGGAAGTGGTGCGTAGCTTCTCGGTGGAATGACCCTGCCTTAAGGTGCCAGTTTAGGTTGGGTCTGTCGAACGCCCTGAAAGACCTGCTAGTTAGCTATCCCTCTTCTGACTCCCTAGATCAGGTTATGGCTTTAGCAGTACGACTTGACCGACGTCTCAGGGAACGACAACGTGAACGTTTATGTGTTTTCTCCTCTGACTCCCCCATGATGCCTCCCGAGGTTCCGTTGCTTCGTTCTTCCACGGAAGACTCGGAGGTACCTATGCAACTCGGGGCCTCCGTGTCCCCCCAACAACGTAGAGAGTTCCGCAGGAAGAATGGTCTCTGCTTCTATTGTGGGGATGACCAGCATCAAGTGAACACCTGTCCTAGGTGTAAGAATAAGCAGCCGGAAAACTTCCGCGCCTAAGTGATCATCGGGGAGGTCACTTGGGCGCACAGGTATTTCCCGTAAATATGAAACGTAATAAAATCTTGCTTCCCTTTCAGGTCTCTTTTGGTGGTAGGTCTGCTACCGGCAGTGCCTTCGTGGATTCAGGGTCTTCTGCCAATATCATGTCTGTGGAATTTGCTATGTCTCTAGCTATGCCTTTGATTTATTTGCCTAAACCTGTCCCGGTAGTGGGTATCGACTCCACTCCTCTTGCTAATGGTTATTTTACACAGCATACCCCTGTTTTTGAACTCCTTGTTGGCTCCATGCATTTGGAGCAGTGCTCTATACTGTTGATGCAGGGATTATCGTCCGATTTGGTTTTAGGCCTTCCCTGGTTGCAGTTGCATAATTCCACGTTTGACTGGAATACCGGGGATCTTACCAAATGGAGTAATGAATGCATGACGTCATGTTTTTCTGTTAATTCTATTTCTCCCCCTGAGGAGGTGAACACGCTACCTGAGTTTGTTCAGGACTTCGCTGATGTTTTCTCTAAGGAGGCCTCCGAAGTGTTACCTCCTCATAGAGAATACGATTGCGCTATCGATTTGGTACCAGGAGCTAAGCTCCCTAAGGGTAGGATATTTAATCTCTCTTGTCCCGAATGTGAAGCCATGAGAGAGTATATCCAGGAATGCCTGGCCAAGGGTTACATTCGCCCCTCTACTTTTCCGGTAGGTGCTGGCTTCTTCTTCGTAGGGAAGAAGGATGGTGGTCTTAGGCCATGCATTGACTACCGTAACTTGAATAAGGTCACTGTAAGGAACCAGTATCCCCTTCCTTTGATTCCTGATCTCTTTAATCAGGTTCAGGGGGCCCAATGGTTCTCTAAGTTTGATCTACGGGGGGCGTATAACCTTATCCGCATCAAAGAGGGGGATGAGTGGAAGACTGCGTTTAACACGCCCGAAGGTCATTTCGAATACCTCGTCATGCCCTTTGGGTTGTGTAATGCTCCCGCGGTCTTCCAGAATTTCATAAATGAGATTTTAAGAGATTACCTGGGGTTATTTCTTGTAGTGTACCTTGATGACATACTTGTGTTTTCCAAGGACTGGTCCTCCCACATTGAGCATGTCAGGAAGGTGCTCCAGGTCCTTCGGGAAAACAAACTGTTTGGGAAGACCGAAAAATGTGTGTTTGGGGTGCAGGAGGTACCATTTTTGGGTCAAATCCTCACTCCTCATAAATTCCGCATGAACCCCGTCAAGGTCCAGGCTGTGGCGGAATGGGTCCAACCTGCCTCCCTGAAGGCGTTACAGTGCTTCTTGGGGTTCGCTAATTATTACAGGAGATTTATTGCTAACTTCTCGGTCATCGCTAAGCCTCTTACGGACCTCACTCGCAAGGGTGCTGATCTCCTCCACTGGCCTCCTGAGGCTGTCCAGGCTTTTGAGGC
Organism: Rhinoderma darwinii; assembly: GCF_050947455.1. Taxonomy (NCBI): domain Eukaryota; kingdom Metazoa; phylum Chordata; class Amphibia; order Anura; family Rhinodermatidae; genus Rhinoderma; species Rhinoderma darwinii. Next base: position 68,059,016 of record NC_134699.1, read on the forward strand.
CCTTAAGAAGTGTTTTATTTCGGCCCCGGTGTTGGTTCAGCCCAACCAAATGGAGCCATTTATCGTGGAGGTTGACGCGTCCGAGGTGGGAGTGGGGGCTGTCTTGTCCCAGAGTACCAGGTCCCTCACCCATCTCCGTCCCTGTGCCTACTTCTCCGGGAAGTTTTCGCCCACTGAGAGTAACTATGATATTGGCAACTGTGAACTCTTAGGGTATGTGCACACACACTAATTACGTCCGTAATTGACGGACGTATTTCGGCCGCAAGTCCCGGACCGAATACAGTGCAGGGAGCCGGGCTCCTAGCATCATAGTTATGTACGATGCTAGGAGTCCCTGCCTCGCTGCAGGACAACTGTCCCGTACTGTAATAATGTTTTCAGTATGGGACAGTTGTCCTGCAGTGAGGCAGGGACTTCTAGCATCGTACATAAGTATGATGCTAGGAGCCCGGCTCCCTGCACTGTGTTCGGTCCGGGACTTGCGGCCGAAATACGTCCGTCACTTACGGACGTAATTAGTGTGTGTGCACATACCCTTAGCCATTAAATGGGCATTTGAAGAGTGGCGCCACTTCCTGGAGGGGGCTAGGCACCAGGTAACGGTCCTTACCGACCACAAGAATCTGGTTTTCCTAGAATCGGCCCGGAGGCTAAACTCGAGACAAGCTCGATGGGCGTTATTTTTTACCAGATTCAATTTTTGGGTTACCTATTGGGCTGGGTCTAAAAATATTAAGGCTGATGCACTGTCGCGTAGCTTCATGGCCAGCCCTCCTTCGGAGGAAGATCCTGCTTGTATTTTGCCTCCAGGTGTAATAACTTCCTCTATTGATTCTGATTTAGTCTCTCAAATTGCTGCTCATCAAGGTTCAGCTCCCGGGAACCTTCCTGAGAACAAGCTGTTTGTTCCCCTGCAATTCCGGCTAAGGGTACTTAGGGAAAATCATGACTCCGCACTATCTGGTCATCCAGGCATCCTGGGTACCAAGCACCTCATTGCCAGAAACTATTGGTGGCCTGGGTTGCCTAAAGACGTTAAGGCCTACGTCACCGCTTGTGAGGTTTGTGCTAGGTCCAAGACTCCCAGGTCCCGACCAGCGGGCTTACTACGTTCTTTGCTCATTCCCCAGAGACCTTGGACCCATATCTCCATGGATTTTATCACCGATTTGCCTCCATCTCAAGGCAAGTCGGTGGTGTGGGTTGCGGTAGACCGCTTCAGTAAGATGTGCCACTTTGTGCCCCTCAAAAAACTACCCAATGCTGAGATGTTAGCTACCTTGTTTGTCAAACACATCCTCCATGGGGTCCCTGTCAATATTATTTCTGACAGAGGGGTACAATTTGTTTCTTTGTTTCGGAGAGCCTTCTGTAAAAAGTTGGAGATTGATCTGTCCTTCTCCTCTGCCTTCCATCCTGAAACTAATGGCCAAACCGAGAGGACTAATCAGTTTCTAGAACAATATTTAAGGTGTTTTATCTCTGACTGTCAATATGATTGGGTCTCATTCATTCCCCTCGCCGAATTTTCCCTTAATAACCGGGTCAGTAACTCGTCAGGGGTCTCCCCCTTTTTCTGTAATTTTGGGTTTAATCCACGGTTCTCCTCCGTTTCACCTGGTAGTTCCAACAATCCCGAGGTAGAGGTCGTTCATCGGGAACTGTGCACAGTCTGGGCCCAGGTTCAGAAGAACCTAGAGGCGTCCCAGAGCATACAAAAAACTCAGGCAGATAGAAGACGTTCTGCTAACCCCTTGTTTATGGTCGGGGATCTGGTGTGACTATCGTCTAAGAACTTGCGCCTTAAAGTCCCATCCAAGAAGTTTGCTCCCCGGTTTATAGGGCGGTACAAGGTCATTGAAGTCCTCAATCCTGTCTCCTTCCGACTGGAGTTGCCCCCATCTTTTCGAGTACACGACGTGTTTCATGCCTCCCTCCTTAAACGCTGCTCCCCGTCCTTGGCTCCCTCGAGGAAACCTCCTGTCCCCGTTCTCACCCCTGAGGGGGTAGAATTCGAGGTGGCCAAGATTGTGGACAGCAGGATGGTCCAAGGCTCCCTCCAGTACCTGGTCCATTGGAGAGGATACGGGCCTGAGGAGAGGACTTGGGTACCCGCCCGGGATGTTCACGCTGGGGGATTGGTCAGGAGGTTCCACCTTCGTTTCCCCAATAAACCAGGTCCATCTAGAAAGGGTCCGGTGGCCCCTCATAAAAGGGGGGGGGGGGTACTGTTAAGGATCTGCCAGGCACAGCTTTTGTATCCACTCCCATAGGTAATCAGTCTGCACCTGCTTCTATGTATGTGAGACTGACTCCATCATAGATAGATAGATAGATAGATAGATAGATAGATAGATAGATAGATAGATAGATAGATAGATAGATAGATAGATAGATAGATAGATAGATAGATATGAGGTATATAGATAGATATGAGGTAGGTAGATATGAGATAGATAGATATGAGATAGATAGATAGATAGATAGATAGATAGATAGATAGATAGATAGATAGATAGATAGATAGATAGATAGATAGATAGATAGATAGATAGATAGATAGATAGATAGATAGATAGATATGAGATAGATATGAGATAGATAGATAGATAGATAGATAGATAGATAGATAGATAGATAGATAGATAGATAGATAGATAGATAGATAGATAGATAGATAGATAGATAGATAGAAGGATAGATAGATAGATAGATAATAGATACTGTAGTTCAGAGAAAAGATTATTAAATTCAAATACAGCAAATGTAAGATGCAAATAACAGTGATTTTCACGGTCTGTGTATTGACTGACAGATCTTTCACCTGTCGTAAAAATTGATTTGAGTCATTTTGGAAACAGGCGAGGCCATTCATCAGCAGGTCGTCAATGTGACATGTTATCATGAATGAATGGAGAAATAAAAAGTAACTACACACGTCATTCCTGTTTAATCATGATTAAATCATTTACTCGCTCATTTTTTTATTTTTTTGAATATTTTTTATTTTTTGATTCCTATTTATGATTTTCGATTTTTCCTTTTTTTTATGATGCCGTTTATGTTACTTTTACACTCAGACCACAATATAAAAGCTCTAGAAAAAAATATAAAAATGAAGCCTAAAAAGTACATACAAGGTGCAACTCTAATTCCAACATGACAGCGGTAGATTTTTTTCAATGCAAATTAACACCATAAAAGAAAGGATGTGACACCTGCGTTATAAATGTCTGCTCGCCGTTCACACTTCACCTATTTTCTCACTTTATTCAAATTGCAATAACCTGAGATAAATTAGTTAAAGGAGTTTTCCCATCTTAGACATTTATGGCATTTCCACAGGATAGTCCATAAATGTCTAATAGATGCAGGTCCCAGCCCTGGGACCCGACCTATATCGAGAACGAGGGTCACCCAACCCTAGCATCGCCAGTTGCGGCGGCCGTAAGCTACCGATTCCAGACGGGAACTAGTGGAGAGGGGGCCACACATGTGTATGGGAGTTATGGAAACCGCCAAGCGGCACTTGCTCGGGTCTTTTCGTAACTCCCTTTGAACAGAATGGAGGGAGCCGCGCGCATGTGCTGTCCCCTGATATTGGTAAGGGATTGCTTTAAAGGGTTTGACAAACTTCTGACATGTCACTCGGACCCCCACCAATCGCTAAGCGAAGCGGCTGAAGTGCTCGTGTGATCGCTCGGCCGCTTCGTTTCTGTTGGGCTTTTTCCGGAAAGTCGATGTATCGGAGTACGAGCTCCTAGACTTTCTATTCAGCCTGTACTTCAATACATTGATTTCCGGAGAGAGCAGAACAGACACGAAGCGGCTGAGCAATGACACGAGCACTTCAGCCGCTTCGCTTAGCGTTTGTTGGGGGTCTCAGTGCTCGGGTCCCCCACCAATGAAAAGTTCTGACGTGTCACTATGATGTGTCAGAAGTTTGTCAAACGTTTAGTTACTCTTTAATTTAAAGGAATACATTTATGTATTATGTATGTATGTAGCTGTGAACCCCTAAAATACAGGGAAGACCCTTTAAAATGAACATAAGGATCTGATTGGTATACTGATACTTTTTGTTAGAATAGTTTTTCATGATATATTCTAGAATTACATTAAAGGGGTTGTCCAGGTTAGGGGCTGTTTTTTTTCCTGATGACCTATCCACTGGATTTGTTATCATTACATGATCGGTGGTGGTCCGACACTCGGACCCCACACCAATCAGCTGTTCCGGTTTCCTCCGGGCTTCGGAAGCCATGCAGGATCGGTGACAGAGGCAGAAGGCTCCGACCATTGTATAGCGGCCGTGCTGCAGTACTGCATCTCTGCTCCTAGTCACTTGAACAGAAGCCGAGCTCAAGTACTGCAGCACATCCTCTATACAGTGGTTGGAGCCTCCCGATTCTGGCACCGACTCTGCACGGCCTTTGGTGCCCGGAGTATAGGTCATCAATATAAAAAAACAGCCCCAAACCTGGACAACCTCTTCAATCCCTTGCCACAATTGCCATATAGGTATGTCATGGTGATCACATAGGCACATCAGCTGAGTGGTAGAGCAATATTGGTTGACTATTAATGTCAGTGATTGGTGAAAACTTTCATCCTGGCCGTTTAACCCAAAAGGGGCTATCACATCAGAGACAACCCCTTTGAGTTTGGAGGCCCCTGTGGCGATCAGATGATCACCTCCTGGCACCACTGGCAAACAGCTGATCTTGCGGCCATTCAGATAAATGACTGTCCATGTAATACTTGGAAGGTTCGAGTTTGCCAGAGCGGGAGAAGCTCTTACAGAATGGCTCTCTATTCTGGCTTATAGAGGGCGGGATAATAGGCTTATGGGCAAAGGTTGTCTTTATGTCCCTGCCAGGCCTGGCATTCTGCCCACTGGGGCTGGTACTTTTATACGGACTGCCTGAGGCCTAACAAAGGCCCTCAGGGCTGTCCAGTAATAATGCCCTTAGGTATGTCCTAGCACAGACTTCTTAATGCTTTCTACAAAACACAGGGTCTGAAATAGTTTTATAGGCTACATTATAAAGATGTTCGTGTTCAGGGAATGTGAGGTGGCAAAATCAAGAAAAATTAATTGCCATGGACAAGTCTTTGAAAAATGAGAGGTTGAATCTGATTGGTTGCCATGCACAAATGCTCCACTTTTCCTTGGCACCAGTTTTGATTCATCTCTGCAATGAGTAGGGGATGTGCAGTGAATAGAGGGAAGCGGCAACGACCCGGCAATAATTATTATTTATTATAAGGCACCAATACATATAAAATATGACTCCATATATACCTAACCTTCACATGACCGAGGACCTCTCTGATAGAGATGTGACCAAAAACTCCCTATCACCTTTATTTTTAATTGGAATCTACTCGACCAAATCAGCTCCAGGACTTGTTCTCCTAATTTTAGATGCAAATGTTGAGTTAATTAAGAGGGAAAGTGTTATCTTATAACGGGAAAAAGGGCTGTAGCGAGGGCCGCAGCTGTGATCCCTGTCCTGTACCACGCTGCCTGCAATAATCAATGCCCATTATTCATACTCGTTTAGTTTGAGGAATGATACCCTGGTCAACTCATGAGTGGTCTTCACGTAGCCGGGATGCCATAATGAGCAGATGACAAATTCCAGGGGCAGCCTCGGAGCTTCTATCTGTTCCCTCAAGCGGGTCATCTGTTTAAATGACCTGTACACACATATATCGGGTTATATGTCACCAGCAGATAAACTATGATACTAAGAAAATATAATTTATCTAATGGGAGAGCATGAGGAAAAGGAACATTCGGGAGAATTTTTGGAAAACATTTTGGTAGACCGTGAATTCAAATCAATATGTAGGACTACAAAATAGATGATCATTTGGGTTTTAGGGTAGTGGCCAAGGGCCCACATACACTTAGGCTCATATCTGCGATGCCATTCCCGTTCCTCTGTTCCATCATGGGAACTGAATAATGAAAATAACGACAGTGCCGATCATTCACATGATAGACACCAACGGCACCCGACAAACTCTGTTGACGTGAATGAGTTCCGTTGGGTTTATGTCATGGTTTCCGTCCTTTTACTAGAAAAAGTTGGGATCCGAGCGCTTTTTTTGTCAGTGCCATAGACAACTGCTGCTCCATTAAAACTCCTCCTTGCCGTGGTTGGGTGGCTGGGGGAGATAGAGTTGCCCCCTTCTAGAAACGGGTGGGGTTCCCAGCAGTCAGACCCCCAATGATCTAACATTTATATATAAATGTATTAGGCTGGAATAACCCTTTAAAGTAAATGTCCACCTTTTTTCATCATGTCATTTTTAAGCCAACATTCTGTGCTGAATCATTTCTTATAGCGGTCGGAGCTCCATATTTTTATTACAAACTTCCAAATCCCCTGCATAGCCATAAAGTTAAATGATAAAATTGTGGTTGTCTTTAGCTGCTACTAGGGGGAGCTTAGGAGCTTACTGCATACGTTTTTTTTTATTGAGCTCAATGTATATACAGTATACAGCAAGCTCCTAAGCTCCCCCTGGTGGTGGTTTCAGGCAGAGTGAATGTTATCATTCCAAGTCCCCATTTCAAGACCTTGCTGTGGGGCTCTATAATTGATATATATGCCTTGCGCTTTACTATTATACCAAAGTGCCTGCAGAATATAGACCTGATTCAGTCACCAAGTCTCTGTATAGAACATCTGAATATCAGCACAGGTATGAGCGGGTTGTGGCACCTCTACCCATGAATATGCCCAGCCTTGTATCATTTTCTGGACATAGCCGTTGTCTCCTCATCTACAGCTGACTGACATATTCTCTGCTGTTTTTTGTTGTTGTTTTTTGTAAATCCTCAATGACAGATTCATCTCCCTCTATAAGCTTCTGTATCAAAGCTGGTGGCAGCTGTAGTTAACCAAAGTGTAGTATGCCAGGCTTTCATCTGAACTCTTGCTGCGTGCACGGTAATGCCACCAGCCTGTACTCCCGCGGGCACAAGCACTGAAGCTTTTCTAAAAGGTTTTTAATATCCAAATTCAAATTTGACAGATAAATGGTCTGTCTGGATTTAGTCATCACAAAGTTGAGAGAGATAGATAGATATGAGATAGATAGATATGAGATAGATAGATATGAGATAGATAGATATGAGATAGATAGATAGATAGATAGATAGATAGATAGATAGATAGATAGATAGATAGATAGATAGATAGATAGATAGATAGATAGATAGATAGATAGATAGATAGATAGATAGATAGATAGATATGAGATAGATAGATAGATAGATAGATAGATAGATAGATAGATAGATAGATAGATAGATAGATAGATAGATATGAGATAGATAGATAGATAGATAGATAGATAGATAGATAGATAGATAGATAGATAGATAGATAGATAGATAGATAGATATGAGATAGATAGATAGATAGATAGATAGATAGATAGATAGATAGATAGATAGATAGATAGATAGATATGAGATAGATAGATAGATAGATAGATAGATAGATAGATAGATAGATAGATAGATAGATAGATAGATAGATAGATAGATAGATAGATAGATAGATAGATAGATAGATATGAGATGTAAAAAACTAATGTGACTGTACAACACGAGAACATCTACAACACATCCAACAGTCACATCTCCAGCCCGTCCTACACAGCGCCGCTCATTACAAGGTATATGGACACACAATGACGTCCTTTATAATCAGCAGCTGGAATATTCAAGGCCTCAACGCCTCAGCCTTTGGATGCAAAATTAACGATCCAGACTTCATCCAAAGACTGAAAAATATCGATATACAAATCCTCCTGGAAACATGGACTAGGACAGAGAATGAGTCCCTGGTGCCCACTGGATACAGGGAAATCTCTGTCCCCGCCCTGAAAAATAAACACATCAAGCAGGGTCGGTGTTCAGGAGGAATATTAGTCTGGTACAAGGAGGAGCTCCATGAGCAGATCAAAGCCGTGAAGCGAGGAGACAGCCACATCTGGATAAGAATAGGCAGCTCCATCCTCACCTCTCAGTCTGACATGTATCTCTGCGCAACGTACATCGCACCGCCAGAGTCCCCGTACTCCAACCCAGACAGCTTTGAGATTATACAAAGGGAAGCCGCCCATTTCCAGACCCTGGGCAGCGTTCTCATCTACGGAGACCTCAATGCAAGAACGGGGAGAGATAAAGACTACCTGACCAATGATGGAAATATCTTCATCTTTGGAGCAGAGGCCGACTGTCATAACTCCCTACAGAAAGAGAGAAACAGCTATGACAGCACCGTCAACAAAAGCGGGAAAAAACTACTGAATCTATGTCGAAGCTTAGGACTCCACATACTGAATGGCCGCACCAAGGGAGACTCTTTAGGAAGGTATACACTAAACTCCCATGTAGGCAGCAGTGTAGTAGACTATGCCATCACGGACATGGACCCCGCAAACATTGGCGCACTCATAGTCACTCCACAAACGCACCTGTCAGATCACAACCAATTACTTCTATACATCAAATCCACAAACAAACCATCTGCACAAAAACCACATCAAACCGGCCTCTTCAACCTGCCCCCATCTTATAAATGGTCCAAAACGTCAACTATAAAATATAAAGAGACAATGAACAGACCAGAAGTGCAGGAGATGCTTCACAACCTCTACAACAAGGTGTATGAGACAAGCCCAGGAGGGGTCAATCAGGCCGTAAATGACCTCAATAATATATTCTATACCATGGCAGAGAAGTCTGACCTGAAAAGATGTGACTACAAGAGGCCACAAGAAATACATCCTAACGGTTGGTTTGACCGTGAGTGCAAAGAAGTACGGAAGACCCTAAGAAATGCCTCAAATAAGAAGCACCGAGACCCAAACAACAGCGGTCTGAAGGAGGCCTACAGCAACATACAGAGGCAATACAAGACCATCCTCCGAAAGAAAAAACAAAGGCACATCTCCACCAAACTTACCCAACTCCAAGACGCCCTCCATGACAACTCGTTCTGGGAATTATGGAAACACATGGGCAAAAATTGCAAGAAAAACAACCTTCATATTCAAAATGGCAACATCTGGCTCCAATATTTCAGGGACCTCTACAAAGATATCCCGAAAGAAGAACAAAGCCAAGAACAAAAACAAATAATATCAAAATTGAAGGCGATGGAGGAAACACTTAAAGATTCTCAAAACCCCCTGGATACACCAATAACACTGCAAGAAGTAACAGAGAGAACCTCAGACATAAGGTGTAAAAAATCCAGCGGCCTAGACAGAATCTCACCAGAAATGATAAAACACAGCCCGCCAGAAATACAGGCCGCAATAGTCAAACTATTTAATATAGTGCTGAGTGCCGGCTACTTCCCGCAAATCTGGAACCAAGGCCTTATAACACCAATCCACAAGAGTGGGGACAGGTACGACCCGGCCAACTACCGAGGGATATGTGTCAGCAGCAACCTGGGGAAACTGTTCAGCTGCATCCTGAATAAGAGAATCCTCAGCTTCCTCACCCAGCACAATGTCCTCCACCAAAGCCAAGCTGGGTTCATGCCAAACCACCGCACCACTGACCACATCTACACCCTGCGCAGCCTCATCAAGAGCCACGTCCACAATACAAAGCATGGGAAGATTTACGCCTGTTTTGTGGACTTTAAGAAGGCCTTTGACTCAGTGTGGCACCCGGGCCTATTCCTGAAACTGCTGGAGAGCGGAATAGGAGGTAAAACCTATGACGTCATCAGAAGCTCCTACACAGAGAACAGATGCAGCGTGAAGGTGAACGGGAGAAGAACGGCTGATTTCCAGCAGAGCCGAGGAGTCAGACAAGGCTGCAGCCTCAGTCCAACGCTCTTCAACATCTACATCAATGAACTGGCCACAGCTCTGGAATCCTCCTCAGCACCAGGTCTCGCCCTCCATGACACCCAGGTGAAATTCCTGCTGTATGCAGATGACCTTCTGTTACTATCACCAACCGAGAAAGGTCTCCAAGACAACCTGCAAATCCTAGAAAAATTCAGCTCCACGTGGGCACTACCCATCAATGCCAAGAAAACCAACATCATGGTGTTCCAGAAGAGAAACTCAAAATCCCCCAGGCACCCGACCTTCACACTAAATAACGCCACAATCACAGCGACCGACAGGTACACTTACCTGGGCCTAGAAATCAACCAATCAGGAAGCTTTAAACAAGCCATAGAGATTCTGAAAGACAAGGCGTGCAAAACCTTCTATGCCATCAGACGAAAACTCTATCATCTCAAACCACCAGTGACGGTCTGGCTGAAAATCTTTGACTCCATCATCTCCCCAATCCTCCTGTATGCCAGTGAAGTCTGGGGTCCGGACACATACCCAGACTGGTCAAGGTGGGATTCCAGCCCAACAGAAATCTTCCACCTAGAATTCTGCAAACACCTTCTCCAAGTCCATCGGAGCACCTCAAATAGTGCCTGTCGGGCAGAACTGGGCAGATTCCCACTACACCTCACAATCCAGAAGAGGGCGCTATCATTCTGGGCCCATCTACACAGCAGCAGGCAAAGTTCCTATCACCATAAAGCCTTGTTACACCAAGGGGTCCCAGGTAAACCAGGCCCCCCAGAACATCTCACCCTGACCCGGCCTGAAGAAAATGTCACCCAGCGCGGCCTCACAAAAGCCGAAATCAAGAAGACAATAAACAAAGGCCAAGAGGAATATATCAGTGACTGGAGAAACGACATAAAGACATCCCAGAAACTGACAATATACCGGAGTCTACAGCGGGAATATAAACTGGCGCCATATCTGGAGAAACTGCCAAACCCCAGAGACAGACAGATCCTGAGCCGCTACAGACTGAGCGCCCACAACCTGCTCATCGAATCCGGGCGCCACAGACAGACCTACAAGCCCAGGGAGAGCCGACTGTGCCAACAGTGCGACCAGGAGGCCGTGGAGGATGAGGCCCACTTCCTGCTACACTGCTCCAAATACTCAGCAGTGAGGGACACTCACTTCAGGAGACTCTCTGATCTCTTACCGGACTTCAGCTCCATGGAAGAGCAAGAGAAACTCTACATCCTGCTGGGTGAAGAGGAAACCACAGTGGGCACAGCGGCACAATATGTCACTGCATGCCATAAACTGAGAGAGACATGATATGCCATGGACTTGTATAACCCCAACCCTAGATATGTCCCTATCCCCCAATCCCTCAGTCCCTATCCCTCATTCCCTTACTTCTTACTTGCTTTGGCAATGCTAATATGTATTTGGTCCTGCCAATAAAGCTTCTTTGAATTGAATTGAATTGACAGACAGACAGACAGACAGACAGACAGACAGACAGACAGACAGATAGATAGATAGATAGATAGATAGATAGATAGATAGATAGATAGATAGATAGATATGAGATAGATAGATATGAGATAGATAGATATGAGATAGATAGATATGAGATAGATAGATATGAGATAGATAGATAGATAGATAGATAGATAGATAGATAGATAGATAGATAGATAGATAGATAGATAGATAGATAGATAGATAGATAGATAGATAGATAGATAGATAGATAGACATGAGATAGATAGACAGACAGACAGACAGACAGACAGACAGATAGATAGATAGATAGATAGATAGATAGATAGATAGATAGATAGATAGATAGATAGATAGATAGATAGATAGATAGATAGATAGATAGATATGAGATAGATAGATATGAGATAGATAGATATGAGATAGATAGATATGAGATAGATAGATAGATAGATAGATAGATAGATAGATAGATAGATAGATAGATAGATAGATAGATAGATAGATAGATAGATAGATAGATAGATAGATAGATAGATAGATATGAGATAGATAGATAGATAGATAGATAGATAGATAGATAGATAGATAGATAGATAGATATGAGATAGATAGATAGATAGATAGATAGATAGATAGATAGATAGATAGATAGATAGATAGATAGATAGATATGAGATAGATAGATAGATAGATTAGATAGACATGAGATAGATAGACAGACAGACAGACAGACAGACAGACAGACAGACAGATAGATAGATAGATAGATAGATAGATAGATAGATAGATAGATAGATAGATAGATAGATAGATAGATAGATAGATAGATAGATAGATATGAGATAGATAGATATGAGATAGATAGATATGAGATAGATAGATAGATAGATAGATAGATAGATAGATAGATAGATAGATAGATAGATAGATAGATAGATAGATAGATAGATAGATAGATATGAGATAGATAGATAGATAGATAGATAGATAGATAGATAGATAGATAGATAGATAGATAGATAGATAGATAGATAGATAGATAGATAGATAGATAGATAGATAGATAGATAGATAGATATGAGATAGATAGATAGATAGATAGATAGATAGATAGATAGATAGATAGATAGATAGATAGATAGATATGAGATAGATAGATAGATAGATAGATAGATAGATAGATAGATAGATAGATAGATAGATAGATAGATAGATAGATAGATATGAGATAGATAGATAGATAGATATGAGATAGATAGATATGAGATAGATAGATATGAGATAGATAGATAGATATGAGATAGATAGATAGATATTAGATAGATAGATAGATAGATATTAGATAGATAGATAGATAGATAGATAGATAGATAGATAGATAGATAGATAGATAGATAGATAGATAGATAGATAGATAGATAGAATCTAATATTTGATCTAAGATTCTATTACCTAATGACAATGATTAACCCTCGAGTCTCTTATGGATATTTGGGTGGGTCATCGTGCAAATATAAAAAAGATATAATAATGGTGAATCTTTCCTACAAATTGTACATTTTGCTTTACCAAATCCAAACTTATTCCAGTGTAATTATACCGGAAATGTTGTGGTCTGCCTCCGGAGGGTCGGTGTATATTAAGTAAATTTATCATTAGCCTTGGACAGGTCTCATCACCTGCCTTGTGGGTCGTCCCGCCTGAAGGCAAAAAAAACCAGCACCGCACTGCGTTAGGCCTTCAAGCAGCGAAATCTTTTATATTCTGTGACAAAATCACACCAGACCCTGTAAACCCCGCCAGCTGCTCCCCTTCCCACCTTCCCTGCCCGGTGATTGATGTGCTGCTCACACAGAATCTCCCAGTGTTTCTATAGGAAGAACATCTTGGCTGTTTTCTTCCAAAAAGACAGCAACGATCAGGGTGCGTAAAATCTCTCCACCCTTGGGACCAATTAGATAGGACTTGGGTGAGATCCAGGACCTGACAGACTTTCGATCTGTCCGCGGACTCTCACGTTTACACGGTTTCTTTAATTTGTTATTTTTCTCCAAACAAGCAGAGTAACACAGGATACGGATAGAACAACCAAAGGCTGTGCTGGGAGTCGGCCTGGAGTCACAGCTGTTTGCAAACTCCACAATATGGAAATATTTTCATGTGTGAAAGACAAAAAAAACCAAAAAAAACAAAAAAACCATACTGAGACGCTTGTACTGAAGGCTTTGTGTTACTAGAAACAAAGATATCAGAGGATACAAAGCTTCAAATGATGCCAAAAAACTGAAAGGTAACATTAATAAAAATCTAATATTCTGAAATATCATTTACCGTTTTCATGTAAGTACATTGTCTATTCTTAGACAGTAGTAAAAATGAGTCGTTTGAGAGGAAAAAAAACTTCTAAAAATAAATTCTAAAAACCAAATAATAAGCATTTTTTTCCATTTATTTACAAATAAATGGAAAAAAAATTAAAAACTAAAAATAATGTTAATTAAAAAACTATAGTCTAAAAATAAAATAACAATAATATAAACATATAAAGACAATATTCAAAAATATAGTAAAATAATAATAAAAATAATATCAACAAATAAAAGAAATACTAAAAATAAAATAACAATAATATAAACATATAAAGACAATATTCTAAAATATAGTAAAATAATAATAATAATAATAATAATATTAACAAATAAAAGAAATACTAAAAATAAAATAACAATAATATAAACATATAAAGACAATATTCAAAAATATAGTAAAATAATAATAATAATATCAACAAATAAAAGAAATACTAAACATAAAATAACAATAATATAAACATATAAAGACAATATTCTAAAATATAGTAAAATAATAATAATAATATCAACAAATAAAAAACACTAAAAATAAAATAACCCCAAAAATATAAAATAATAATATGAACAAATAAATAAAATTAATCTCTAAAAAAATTATAATGATAACAATAATAATACAAATAAATACAAGACTAAATTGTAGATAATAAAATAACAATAATATGAACATATAAATAAAAACAAAGTTAACAATAGTAATATGAACAAATAAAATATAGTCTGAAAGTAAAAATAAATATAAGAACAATAATATGAACTATTAAATAAAATATATTTCTGAAAATAAAAAAAAATTACAATCATAAAAACCTATAAATGAAAACTAAGTTAACAATAGTAATATGAACAAATAAAATATTAAAAAAAATTATAGTAACAATAATATGAACTATTAAATAAAAAAAAATACTTCTAAAAATAAGAAAATGACAATAATATGAACAAATACATAAAAAAATTAAAGAGTAATAATAAAAACAATAATAAAATAAATATCAAAATAACAAATGATACTTTTTACTAAACATTTCGCACACAAATTATATTCCTTTCAAACCATTTTTTTTTTTTTTGCTATTTGTATAGAATTTTTATATACTTTATAAAATGACACAATGTGTCAGTAAAAAGATAGACAATCAGTAAATTCTTACAAAATCTATTTTTCAGGAGTATAAATCCTCTAGGTGGAGCACAATATCACTGGGCGTTTCAGATGAATTATTTTATTTTAATATTTTTATAGCAAGATTCTTTTAGTCCATCAGCTAATAATTTTTTTTTGGGAGGGGGGGGGGACTCCATTGCGCTCTGTTCCCTGGCAGGGGAGGGGGGGGGGGGATTTTTGGGGTAGGCTTGGGTAATACATAGTGCTGAAAAAAATGCTGCTTTTCGATTCTGTCGTCTGGCCCCAAATAAATGACTATAAATTCGAGCCCCTCACACCTACGTAAGAATAAATGCAGAGTTTTTGTCTATCCTATTCTCGCTGATGTTTATAGGCGCTCGTCATACTGAAGTATACGGTAAATAAACGGCTGCTCATGTATATAAAGATCATAGCCACAACTGTCACTCACCTCCAGGGACCGGACCAGGTTTTATAGATTTTCCCTGGAAATGTTTCTGGTTTGTTTAGTATTGATCAATTCCACAAAAATATCCCTGAGTTCTCCACATTAGATTCCCATCCAAACATCTGCGCCGCTTCCTCAGGATCACTAACTTCATCTGGTGATCATTTTATAATAGAAAATGTGGGGATGCCGTGCCGGGTGTTTCTCTAAATAGTATCACACATCAAAGGCTTATATACACTACCTCAGGAGAAAGTATCACACATGATAGGATTAGATACACAGCTCAGCAGACAGTATCACACATCAAAGGCTTAGGGCGGGTTCACACATAGCGGAATTTCACTTAAATTCCGCTGCGGACACTCCGCAGCGTTAATCCGCAGCGGAGCCGTTTCTCCATTGACTTTCACTTTAATTTAGCAGTGTTCGTTTACACGATGCGTACAATTCCGCTGCGGAGCATAGGCTGCGGAGCGGAATTTGTTGTCCGCAGCATGCTCTGTCTGTTGCGGAGCAGTGGCGGACTGGTTGCGGACTCATGGCGGAATTTCTCCATTGACTTCAATGGAGAGTCAAAATTCCGCAATGAAGTCCGCAGATCTTATGTGTGCTGCGGAGCGTATTGTTTTTACTACCATGACATTTCTTCATTCTGGCTGGACCTATGTATTTCTAGGTCTACAGCCAGACTGAGGAAGTCAATGGGGCTCCCGTAATGACGGGAGCGTTGCTAGGAGACGTCTGTAAATAGTCACTGTCCAGGGTGCTGAAAGAGTTACGCGATCGGCAGTAACTGTTTCTGCACCCGGGACAGTGACTACCGATCTCAATATACATGTATCTGTAAAAAAAAATATAAGTTCATACTTACCGAGAACTCCCTGCGTCTGTCTCCAGTCCGGCCTCCCAGGATGACGTTTCAGTGTAAGTGACGGCTGCAGCCAATCACAGGCCAAGCACAGGCTGCAGCGGTCACATGGACTGGAGCGTCATCCAGGGAGGTCGGGCCAGATGCCGAAAGAGGGACGCGTCACCAAGACAACGGGCGGTAAGTATGAATTTCTTTGACTTTCACTAGGGAAAGTGCTGTCCCTTCTCTCTATCCTGCACTGAATAGGGAGAAGAGAAGCACTTTTCCTGCAGTCCGCAGCGGCCAGTCCGCATCAATTTTCTGCACATTTTGTGCAGATCCGCTGCAGAATCTGCAACGCAGATTCTGTGCGGCATTGATGCGGACAGTTGCGGAGGAATTCCGCCATGTGTGGTCATGCCCTAATATACACTACCTCAGGAGAAAGTATCACACATGATAGGATTAGATACACCTGCTCAGCAGACAGTATCACACATGATCGGATTAGATACATTGGCTAAGCAATAGGATTAGATACATGGGCTCAGCAGACAGTATCACACATGATAGGATTAGATACAGCAGCTCAGCAGACAGTATCACACATGATCGGATTAGATACATGTGCTCAGCAGACCGTATCACACATGATAGGCTTAGATACACAGCTCAGCAGACAGTATCACACATGATAGGATTAGATACACAGCTCAGCAGACAGTATCACACATGATAGGATTAGATACACAGCTCAGCAGACAGTATCACACATGATAGGATTAGATATACAGCTCAGCAGACAGTATCACACATGATAGGATTAGATACACTGCTCAGCAGACAGTATCACATGTGATAGGATTAGATACACAGCTCAGCAGACAGTATCACACATGATCGGATTAGATACACAGCTCAGCAGACAGTATAACACATGATCGGATTAGATAGACGGCTCAGCAGACAGTATCACACATGATAGGATTAGATACATAGCTCAGCACAGTATCACACATGATAGGATTAGATACATAGCTCAGCACAGTATCACACATGATAGGATTAGATACACAGCTCAGCAGACAGTATCACACATGATAGGATTAGATACATGTGCTCAGCAGACAGTATCACACATGATCGGATTAGATACACAGCTCAGCAGACAGTATCACACATGATAGGCTTAGATACACAGCTCAGCAGACAGTATCACACATGATAGGATTAGATACACAGCTCAGCAGACAGTATCACACATGATAGGATTAGATACATGTGCTCAGCAGACAGTATCACACATGATCGGATTAGATACACAGCTCAGCAGACAGTATCACACATGATAGGCTTAGATACACAGCTCAGCAGACAGTATCACACATGATAGGATTAGATACACAGCTCAGCAGACAGTATCACACATGATAGGATTAGATACATGTGCTCAGCAGACAGTATCACACATGATCGGATTAGATACATGTGCTCAGCAGACCGTATCACACATGATAGGCTTAGATACAGCGTCTTAGTAAAACCCTATGCCTGAGAATTAATTTAGAAGGAAATCCAGGAAGATTTCGTGATTTCATTCTCTTACAGTGAACACGTGACTCAGATGGAATAAGATAAATGCGTATCTGGTAGTTTAACTTGCTTTAAACCCAAATGTCGTCAGTGAGGAGGAATCTTATCTGTGGCCCCTCCTGCTTCTCCTCAGACCCCCTTGGGATTTGGAAATGAAGTCAAGGGGCTTATGAATCTTGGCCAATTAAAGCACATCTTTTTGTTTTGGGCTGACACAGAAGGTCACAATTTTCCAGGGCAGATGTGACTTCATATCTCAGGAGGCTGGAGACTTTAAGGAAAGAAACGGAAGGTTTATATGACTTTATTACAAGGGCGTTTTTGTATTTTTTGAGTTCACTTGTATTTACGCCAAGGAACTTTTACGTCTACGTGGGTCACGTCTCTAAGGCCTTGTTCACACTGAGTTTTTTTGCGGGAAGAAATAAATCTGTCTCAGAATTCCTTCAGGAATTTTGAGGCACATTTTGAAGTACCTGCACTTTTGGAATAGAAAGACCTCTGCTTCCCATTGAAATCAATGGGGGGCGATTTCATAAATTCTGCGTGAACTGAACCTAAGGCCGTTTTCAGATGACCGTAGTATATGTCCGCGTGACGGCCGTTAAAACAGCCGTCACACAGACCCATGTATTTCAATGGGGCCGTTCACACGGCCGTTGTTTCAACCGACCGTGTGAAGGGTTCATTGAAAAATAGAACGTGTCCTATTCTGTTCCGTTTCCAATGATCCCTCCATAGGCTCAAGTCTCCGGGGATCCATGAAAACGGGACCCGCACGGGGGCAACTCGGGGGTGAAATACGGCAGTTCTTTACGTCCGAGTTTCCCCACGTTCATCTGAATCCGGCCTAAGACTGACACAATCTGATTCTCCAGTGATTTTACCA